>NC_053023.1:490183030-490435382 GCF_003073215.2 Triticum urartu | reverse complement strand
AGGGAGTCTTCTCATGTCATTGTCTTCAATATGAATATCTTCATAAACCACCATTGTCTTCAATGTCTTCGTACATTTTTAGGGGTCATCTCTGGTAGTAAAACCGAATCAATGAGGGACTTCTACCTGTGTTTTCCTGCAATTCTCACAAACACATTAGTCCCTCAACTAGGTTTGTCGTCAATACTCCAAAACCAACTAGGGGTGGCACTAGATGCACTTACAAGGAGGATAGAAGAAATTTTCTCCCCAAGTGAAAACGGTAAACATGATATACGCAACCCATATTCCCAAGCGGGAACGGAAGCGTGCACTGAGGGACGTCTATGCGATGGAGCCAGTCGCCCCAAAGTTCAACCCATGGTCTTCTTGTCCGATCACCTTCGATCGTAGGGACCACCCCACCAGTATCCGTCATGGCGGTTTTGCCGCATTGGTCCTTGACCCCATCATTGATGGATTTCACCTAACTCGAGTCATTATGGATGGTGGCAGCAGCCTGAACCTGCTCTATCAGGATACAGTGCTTAAAATGGGTATAGACCCCTCGAGGAACAAACCCACCAAAACTACCTTTAAAGGTGTCATCCCAGGTGTAGAGGCCTGTTGCACGGGCTCAATCACACCGGAAGTGGTCTTCGGATCTCCGGACAACTTCCGAAGCGAGGAGTTAATCTTCGATATCGTCCCCTTCCGCAGTGGCTATCACACACTGCTCGGACGAACCACATTTGCCAGATTCAATGCGGTACCGCATTATGCATACCTCAAGCTCAAAATGCCAGGACCTCGCGGGGTTATAACAGATAATGGAAACACAGAATGCTCGCTCCGCATGGAGGAGCACACTGCGACCCTCGCAGCAGAAGCGCAAAGCAGCCTCATGAGGCAAACCGCCAATTCGGTGAAAAAGTCCCCGGACACCTTTAAGCGAGTCCGGAGTACCCTGCAAGAGGATCGCCAGGCACGTTTAGAGCTCGCCTAGCAATTCGGCCTTCGTCCTAGTCCCAGTCAAGCGGCGAAATTTGCTCCGCGCGTACATAATTACGCACTCAAGATACCATGGGCATAGGCGGAGGCACAACCCACAATGCGGCTCAACCGCTTCAGGACCCGTATACCTTTAACATTTTCTTCCTTTCAGGCCCCTATTCTCTGAAGGCCCTCTCCGATCGTCTGATTATTGGACCCGTCACAGGAAGGAAACACTAAGGAAGCATGAAGCTTTGACGTACATGGGAAATTGTAAAAGAATTGTCTTCATAAGTTGCAAGGGCTCTCCCTGAAGATGTGCATATAAGTAATTTGCTTCTTGAATGCAAATGCACATGGCAGGTTGTACTTGTGGAGATCCACTTCAACTTATGACAATCCACTATGCATGTGAAAGTATATGAAGATAATGACATGCATAATGGAAAATGGACGTCTGTAGAATGAGATGAGTGCGGAATTTATCTTCGCAAACCGGAGTGACAAACAGGTAGCAGACGACCATCAAGGCTAAGTGTTACAACTCAATGAAGCAAATGTAGCAAAAAAAACGGGAGTTGTAAGCACGAAGCAAAATGTAGCAAAATATGAAGGCACCCGCCCATAGTGACCCGCTTGAAGACTATAACCATCATATGCTTCTCCCCCTTTTGTCAGTGATGACCAAAAAGGTTTGAGGACATAGAGGTTTCTACGCGTTCCCAGGCGCAGCAGGGTCGGTGGAGTTGTTTGGCGGTGGTGCAGACGAGCTTGGTGCAGATTCGACACGCGTTGAAGCAGGTGGAGATGATGTCGCGTCATCTTCTTCTTCTATAATCCGGGCAGACACGGTGGCAGCAGAAGAAGAGAACTCTGACTCTTCAAGTGATGGTGTGCTGCGCATCACCGCTCTTCTTGGAGGCGTGGAGTCAAATTTGAAGTGCTCTGTGAAGCCATCCTCATGCAGTTCAGCTTCAGGGCACATCATGGTGAGGCCCTTCCAAGTGCGGCGACAGGTCTCGTGTGTGACAAATGCATTCTTGGTTGCCATATTTCTGATGCGATTGACGTCTTGCATGATGCTTCTCATCTGCCTCTTGAGCTAGTCGTGATGCCTATCTTTCTTTTGGTGAAGAGCCACAAGAAGCTCTCTGTCATTGAGTGCACAAGCGCGCTTCTTGGGTCTCTTTGCAGCTGTGCTGTTGGTGGCTTCAGTTGATGTAGGGGCACGTGTGGTGCCAGCCATTGGATACACTGGGGAGAGAGCTTCAACACCTTCAATATTTTGAGTGAAGCTCTGGTGTTCTGCATTCTGAAGACTTAGTGGTTGCTTGGCCGGCTCTGGATATATTGCTTCAGCAGATGTGTCCACATCTGGCAAAAATATCCTATGATTGCGGGCTGAGGGTTGATAGGAGATTGCAGAGTGAAGCTTGATCAGCCTCATAACCCAAGGAGCATAAAACTTTAATCCAAACAGTTCTAAAGCAGACGCTGCAAATTGACGGATGAAGAGATCCTGTGTATTGAAGCATTTGCCGTGAAGAATGCAGAAGATGAGAGTCTTCATTGCACCATCAATCGTTGCATATCGAGAGTGTCCCTTGACTGGCCAGAGAGTCCGCCTTATGATGTGATATATTGTTCTGGGCAGGTACTCTAAGTCTTCAACGAAGAACCTAGTTGGATAGGGTGCTCTTGGAGGAAATGGCTTCATCATTGAGAGCATCTGACTCATATCTGGCTCAGGACGCTGAAATATGCTCTCAATTGCTTCAGCATGGAGTTGGCACCCTTCTTCAAAGAATTCGCCAGGAGTGGGAAGGCCAGTAAGCTCAATTAGGTCGAAAGCATTGGCTTCATGATGGATATTGCCTGTCATCCACTCCAGGATCCATGTCTTCGGATCTCTGTTATAGCCTTTGATATGCAAAGTGGCATAGAACTGGAGCAGAAGCTCTTCGTTCCAGTGCTCTTCGTCAGTGATAAATGGCAGCAAACCCACTTGCTTGAAGCAATCCAGTGCTTCTTCCAGACCAGGCAGACCTGCAACAGCTTCAACCTCAAGGCGCTTGTGAGGAAAGATGCGGCCTTGGTTGTAGAGGATGCATGAATGATAGCTGCGCTGTTGATGGCTCCAGAACCTATCTGATACAATCCGTTCCCTTGAATAAGGGTTCTTGGAGCGGTCAAAAAACGTGTTATCTGCCCTGAAGCCGTTGATGTTGAAGGAACCAGGAGCTGATGCAGGACCTGGGAACCTTGGTAGTCGTGGGATCGGCTTCTGGACCTGGGGCCTGTGCGCAATATGATAGTTGAATTGTGGTCCGGCAGCAGACTCAGGCACAGAATGTTCAGGAGCAGTAGCTTCGGTGTCTTCTGAAGCTGTTGTTGGGGAGGGCTCCACATTTGCTTCGGTGTTGTTTGTGGCAGCCTCAACATTTTCAGCTTCAGGCACGTTCTCCGTGAGAACTGCTTCTTGTTGGTGCGGGGGAGTTGGAGCTTGTGGTATTTCTGCTTGCTCTTCGGCTGATGCAGCCGGAATGTCTTCAGCAGCCTGAGCCCTTGGCCCTTTGCGAAGCCTATGGAGTGTAGGCGCTGGTGGAGTTGCAGTGGGTTGGGGCTCATCTTCCTCCTGTGGGCGATCTGCCCACGATGCATTTTGTGTGATTGGCGTCAATGGACGACCAATACTGATCTGTTCGCTTGTCTCAAGCTGAGGAAGGGCTGCATCACCGTGCACATTGTCTTGGGGACCAATGTCTTCAGCAGCATTGGGGTTGGCTGCTGGAATGTCTTCAGCGTGCAGAGCCTCTATGTAAGCAGGCTCATGCACTGTCAACTGACGATCTGCGTCAGGATAGCGGACGCAGAGTGGTTCAACTATCAGGGGCTCTGTGGGAGAAGCCCGGGATTTCTTGGTCTTGCGCTTCTTGATGATGGGTTCAGAAGGAGAGGCTTCAGAATGTTTTCTCTTCTTAGCTTCAGCCCCTGAAGTCCGTGTCTTCTTGTGCTGTGAGGCGGTTGATCGACTCTTTGGCTTTGAGCCAGTCGTTGCAGCGGGGAAGACAATCGGAGCATTAGGTTCTGACCTTGGCGCTTCAGGTTCGGGCACAACTGCCTTCTTTTTCTTCTTCGCGGCCATCCTGGGGTCAATGCCGGGACGCCCAAGTGCCTTGCGCTTTTCTGCCTCATTGTAGGCTTGCACGCAGCGATCAGCCAAAGTCTTCATGCGTTCTCGCGAGCCTTGAGCTTCGGCACGCGTCTTCAGGAAGTTTTCTTTCAGCTCGTGCAACATGATCTTGAAGTTTTTCACTTCTTGCACACTGAGCTTGGCCACGTGCTTCTTGAACTGAGCCTTTTCATGATCAATTTTCTGCTTCAGTTCTACAATTCACTGGGCTATTGCAAGTTCTGAAGCGATTGCACCTTGAAAGGCAACGCTGAGGCCTATGGGTAGCTGCAGATCATTGAAGCTTATGTCTGGTGTGTCAAACCATTCATCGATGAAGTTGTGGATGATGGCGACATCAAACAGAGGCAGATTGTTGAAGATTTCAGCCTCCTCCTTGCTCTTGATGAGCTGCTCAAGAGCATCATCTCTAAGATCTTCATCGCTTGAGAGATCAATGGCTTCGCAGCGCAGAATGTCAGCAGCTGTGAGCTCTTTGCCTGTGTGTGGCTGAGGCTTCTTGGCTTCTTGGGGCTTGGACACTCGTGATAAGCCTTCTGACTGCACACTGGCTTCAGGAGGTGCAGTTGCTAAAGGCTTCACTCTTGCGATCTTGGGAGAAGCGGCTGGCTTTGAAGCTTTTGGAGCTTTTGGCTTCTTCTGCTTTGGCTTCAGAGCAGCAGGGGCGTCATCGGACTCAGTATCTGCTGGAGGGTCATTCACAGCAGTCCCTTGGACTAGGATGCGAGTGATGAGGCCTGCAAGATTGGCATACGGCCCGATGATATTGGGATCGGCGTTGCGTGTGCCATCTGCCCTTGGTGAGGAGGGACCAGGGTTGAAGTCAAGCCCAAATTTCTTCTTGTTTATCTTCGCTGACTGTTGTGCAAACTGAAAGTTGCGCTTGAAGAGATTATCATCGCGACACCAGAGAAGTGATGACGGATGTGCCTCAGCTGGCTGTGGTCCTCTCACCATGCATGGATAGAAGCCTTGAGCAGTGGCTTCGTCTCTGGACCTGGGTACGAGATTTTTGTATAATACATCTCCCCACGGTCTCTTGATGGCGCACTTCTCCGCATATTCCTGAGTGACGAAGCGGTAGTGGAACCATTGCTCTGCCCAATATCTTCGAATCCATTGGATTCGTGTCTTGCGCTGACCATAGCTTTCTTCAGGATCAGTTTTGTACATCTCTGCCAATTCATCAGGAAGATCTTTGGATGTTTCACCACGTCGCTGTCTGCCTCCCTTCCTTGCTGCTGTTTCTGAAGCCATGAATAACTTGGAAGGCTTCAAGATGTTCAAAGCCTTCAAAGGCTTCCTTTTGCAAGAACTGGCTTCAGGCGAGTTGATGTGATGCTGCAAGTACTCTGCAAATGAATGCAGACTATGAGAACCAAAGGATTCTCCCACGGACATGTACCTGTGACAGCATTAAGGTGCGAGGGAAGGGGAAGAGGTCATATGCATTCTCAGAAGATTTTGAAGATAAATCGGTTTAGAAGACATTGACCTCATTATGCGAAGACATTCACTTATAGATAAGAAGTTGGTTCCAGATTTGTACGAACCCATAGATCAGTACAAGTGAGGAATCTAACTACTTTATGAAGCACAAGTGAATATAGTAGGCATGTTATGAGATGCAGCGAGAGATTTAACTGGTGTGAAGAGAAACTTCTTATGGCAGGAAGTGACTGAACTGTAGGATCAAAAGAGGCTGTAAAAAGAGGTTTTATTTACCACACTTGGAACTGCTAGACGAAGTGAGAGTTGAGGTCGAGCAGTTCAATCCTCCGTGCCCTAACTTGGCAACGGAAGACACCTACGGCGACGGCAGAGAGAGCGATGTCCGCTGTCGGCGTGAAAACGGCGTCGAAGAGGTTGCGGCAGTGAAGCGCTTCGTCGCCGGCGTCGTCGAGTGCTAGCGGTGGCGCTAGGGTTCGTGCGAGGGTGGAAGAAGGAGATAATGAACGCAGTGAATCGTGTATTTATAGGGATAGAGGCGGCACTGCGCTATTATGCAGGTACCCCTGGCGGTTCGCATTTGAGGCACGTGTGGCCAGTTAGAGGAAGATTGGGATTTGTTCCATGTCCCACGCACGCCTAAATTGTTGGACGGTCGTTCCTGCTTCTCCGGATCTTATGTGGAGGAATGAGCATTAAAAACGGACTTTTATGGTTGTCTCAATGTCTTCGGCTGACAAGGACACAGTGAAGACATTCGACAGTTTCAACAGAATGCATATGACTTGGAGAGATAGATTTTGAGATAGAAAGCATAGAGAGGTTAGGGTCCGATCACATTCACTTAGTTCAAAAAGATTCAACCAAGAAGACATAGCTATAAGTGAATGCTGTAGAGGACAGAACATCAGTACATATGTATCCATATAATCAACGTGGTGAAGATAATCATGAAGACATATTGAGAATGAAGCCAAACCAAATGTGAAGACATTGCGAGGTAACGCCATGAGTGAAATACTTCAAAATAGAACGTTTGGTGGTGGCGTTACCCACCGTATAGGAAGTATTAGACCCAGACACGGCGCACAATTATCGTGGCGCTCCGAAGTCAAATTCCACATTAATGTATTCACACTTAGAATGTATATCTTCATTGATTGAAGATATACGCTACTTCGTGTGTTGCACATCTAAGTCATCAATATGCATAAGTGTTAGGATGTGTGCCTGATCACAGGACATTTGAGGATTCCAAGATATTTAGCTCACACCGTAACTTGCAAAATCTCTTCTCATCCAAGGGCTTGGTGAAGATATCTGCCAATTGCTCTTTAGTATTGACGTGTATGATATCAATGTCTTCCTTCACAACATGATCTCTGATAAAGTGATGACGAATTTCAATGTGTTTTGTCTTCGAGTGCTGAACTGGGTTGTTGGCTATCTTGATGGCGCTTCCGTTGTCGCAGTAAAGTGGCACTTGCTTCAGATGAATGCCATAATCCTTGAGTGTTTGCTTCATCCACAGAAGCTGAGCGCAGCAAGATCCAGCAGCAATGTATTCAGATTCAGCAGTGGAGAGAGATACACAATTCTGCTTCTTTGAAGACCAACATACAAGTGATCGTCCCAGAAAATGACATGTGCCTGATGTAGATTTGCGATCAACTTTGTCACCAGCATAATCAGCATTCGAAAATCCAACCAGATCAAACTCTGAGCCCTTTGGATACCATAATCCTAGAGTTGGGGTGTGAGCCAAATATCGAAGAATTCGCTTCACAGCTAAGTGATGCGACTCCTTTGGTGCCGCTTGAAATCGAGCACACATGCAAACACTAAGCATGATATCTGGCCTAGATGCACATAAATAAAGCAAAGACCCAATCATGGAGCGGTATACCTTTTGATCGAACTCTTTACCATTGTCGTCGGGACCCAAATGATGCTTGGCTGGCATTGGTGTTGTGAAGCCTTTGCAGTCTTGCATACCGAACTTCTTCATGCACTCTTTAAGATATTTCTCTTGTGATATGAAGATGCCGTTGCGTTGTTGCCGTATTTGAAGACCGAGGAAGAACTTCAGCTCACCCATCATGGACATCTGATATTGCTCTTGCATCATATATCCAAACTCTTCACTATACTTCTGATTGGTGCAGCCGAAGATAATGTCATCCACATATATTTGGCACACAAACAGTTCACCATCATATGTCTTCGTGAAAAGAGTGGGATCCAGGGAACCAGGTATGAAGCCTTTGCTCTTCAGAAAGTACTTGAGTGTATCATACCAGGCCCTGGGGGCTTGTTTGAGGCCATACAGTGCCTTGTTGAGCTTGTATACCATATCAGGATGTTTTGGATTTTCAAAGCCAGGTGGTTGTGCAACATACACTTCTTCTTCAATCTTCCCATTGAGAAAGGCACTTTTCACATCCATTTGATATAGAAGTATGTTATGATGATTTGCATATGCCAGCAGTATGCGTATGGCTTCAAGCCTAGCCACAGGAGCAAATGTTTCATCGAAGTCAATGCCCTCCACTTGAGTATATCCTTGAGCAACTAGACGAGCTTTGTTTCTGACAACTTGACCATGCTCATCTTGCTTGTTGCGGTATATCCATTTGGTGCCTATTATGTTGTGCTTCCGTGGATCAGGATGCTTAACCAGTTCCCATACATTATTCAGCTCAAACTGGTGAAGCTCTTCTTGCATAGCTTGAATCCATTCAGGTTCCATGAAGGCTTCTTCAACTTTCTTGGGTTCTGATATTGAGACGAATGCGAAATGCCCACAGAAGTTTGTTAGCTGAGTTGCCCTTGAACGAGTGCGTGGACCAGGTGCATTGATGCTGTCCAGTATTTTGTCAATTTGTACTTCATTTGCAACACGAGGGTGTGTGGGGCGAAGACTTTGCTCTTGCTGATCTATGTGGTCATTTGAAGGTATATCTTCAGGCTGAGCATTGTCTTCATGTGGATCAGGTGCTGAGATGATAAGTTCTTCTTCAGGTTGAGCTTCAGAAGGTACAATTTCTCCAGTTCCCATAAGCTTGATTGATTCATTTGCTGGAACTTCATCTAGCACATTTGGCAATTGCTCTCTTTGTGATCCATTGGTTTCATCAAACCGCACATCCACTGTTTCAACCACTTTGTAGTGGAAGAGATTGAAGACTCTGTAGGAGTGCGAATCCTTTCCATATCCAAGCATGAAGCCCTCATGTGCTTTTGGTGCAAACTTTGAGGTGTGGTGTGGGTCCTTGATCCAGCATTTTGCGCCAAATACTCTGAAGTAACTGAAATTTGGCTTCTTGCCAGTTAGGAGTTCATAAGATGTCTTGTTCAGGAGCTTGTGAAGATAAACACGATTGATTGTATGGCATGCAGTATCAATGGCTTCAATCCAGAATTTTCTTGGAGTCTTGTATTCATCTAGCATTGTTCTGGCCATCTCAATGAGTGTTCTGTTCTTGCGTTCGACGACGCCATTCTGTTGTGGCGTGTATGGAGCTGAGAATTCATGTGTGATGCCCAAGGTATCCAGATATGTATCAAGGCCAGTGTTCTTGAATTTAGTGCCATTGTCACTTCTGATGTGCTTTATCTTGGCGCCAAAATTATTCATAGCTCGATTTGCGAAGCGTCTGAAGACATCCTGCACTTCAGTCTTGTAAAGGATTATGTGCACCCAAGTATATCTAGAATAATCATCAACAATTACGAAGCCATAGAGGCATGTAGAAGTAGTAAAAGTTGAGTAGTGAGTGGGACCGAAAAGATCCATGTGAAGCAGTTCGAAGGGTTGAGTAGTGGTCATGATTGTCTTCGAAGGATGTTTTGCCCTTGTCATCTTCCCTGCTTCACAGGCACCGCATAAGTGATCTTTCTTGAACTTGACGCCTTCGATGCCTATGACGTGCTTTTTCTTCGCAAGGGTGTGGAGGTTCCTCATGCCAGCATGCCCAAGCCTTCGATGCCAAAGCCAGCATTCTGAAGCTTTTGCAAGAAGACATACTGCAAGTTGTGGTCCTGCTGAGAAATCTACCACATACAAATCACCTTTCCTATACCCTTCAAACACTAGAGATTTGTCAGATTCCATTAGCACCAGGCAGCGATATTTGCCAAACATTACAATCATATTCAAATCGCAAAGCATTGAGACAGACATTAAGTTGAAGCCAAGGGATTCAACAAGCATGACTTTATCCATGTGTTGATCCTTTGAGATTGCAACTCTACCTAGACCCAATACCTTACTTTTACTAGTGTCAGCGAATGTAATGTGGCTCTTGTCGGATGGACGTAATGTTGAGTCCATAAGAAGGCTTCTTTTGCCAGTCATATGATTTGTACACCCACTGTCAATAATCCATTCTGAAGACTTTGAAGTCGCTAGTGTCGTACCCTACAGTGCAGTTAGGGGGATAGGCTTCACGAAGGGTATTGTGAAGCATAAACATTTGACGAACCAGTGGGTTATGAAAACTCAGATCCAGATTAGGACTGATAGGGAGAGTAGCATGCGATTCAGGAACGAAGTACATAATGATGCCATTTGGGCATTTTATCTTGCGCCCCACAAGATTTTTATGGTCCCCAGCAATAGCATCAGAAGATTTTGTTTTGTGCTGGAGACCTTTCCCTGCAAAGGAGAGTTAAGCTTTCTTAACCACCCACATCTTCAAGGGTGGCTTAGAAGCTATAAGTCTAAGTGCAGCATCTGAGATTTTTGGCTTTGAAACCTTAGCAAACAGTCTAGCAGGTGGACAATAATACTCATAGGAATAAGCAGAATAATTTTTGGTCATATGAACATGACGGTTCGATGAACCACTCTCATATTCATATGCCTGAGTATGGTTCCCCTGCAAAACATTTGCGTTAGTGCGACTCAGGTGAGTCCCCTGTTTGTATGAAGCATTTGGACCATATGAAGCCTTTGGTCTAAGGTTTGTCTTCTTCAAGTGAGGTGTCATGAAGACATTCACAGGAAGATTTTCCAGACATGTTTTCGGAACCCAGATCTTCTTCATAGGCGGTCCATTCCTGCAGTTAGTACCAATGTACCTGGCAAACACTTCATCATTCTGATTCTTAAACAGTTTATAGTTTGCATCAAAGGATTCATCAATGATAATTGGGTTAGCACAAGTGAAGCCAGACAGATTGGATGGATCTGCTGAGGATTCTTTTGCAGCAACCCATGTGGTTTTGGGGTACTGCTCAGGTTTCCAGTAAGACCCATCTGCATTAATTTTCCTCACGAACCCAACACCCTCTTTCCTAGGGTTTCGGTTCAGAATCTGCTTCTTAAGGACATCACATAATGTCTGATGCCCTTTCAGACTTTTGTACATCCATGTTTCAAGCAATGTCTTCGACCTAGCATTCTCATCAGCAATAGCAGTGGTATCCTCAGCAGAGGGGTTAGTTACCACATCAACAGTTGAAGATATTGAAACAGTAGTAGCAGTGGAACGTTCAGCAACAGAAGCAGCATTATCACGCTCAATGCATTTAAGACATGGTGGTTCAAATCCTTCCTGAGCGGCACTGATCTGTTCAGCGTGAAGTGACTCGTTTTCCTTTTGAAGATCTTCATGAGCCACCCTCAATTTCTCAAGTTCTTGCTTCCTTTGAAGATAATCATAGGAAAGCTTTTCATGAGTTGTTGAGAGAGTATCATGACGATCATCAAGTTCCTGATACTTAACGTGAAGGTTTTTTATGTCTTCAATTAAGGATTCAGATCGAGTCATTTCAGCACCCAACAGATCATCGCTTCTGTCTAACAATTTTTGAATATGTTCCATAGCTTTCTGTTGTTCAGTTGCAATTTTAGCAAGTGTTTTGTAGCTAGGTTTTGAATCACATTCAGAGTCATCGTCACTAGTTGTTTCATAGCGAGTTGTGCGTGTGTTTACCTTGGCACCGTGTGCCATGAAGCAGTAGGTAGGAGTGGAGTCGTTCTTGTCATTTGCGTCGGTGTCGGTGATGCAGTCATTGTCTTCAGTATTGAAGATGGACTTGGCGACGTATGCTGTAGCCAGACTCGCAATGCCAGAATCAGACTCCTCCTCAGACTCCACCTCTGCCTCCTCAGATGCGGACTCCTCCTCTGAATCCATCTCCTTTCCTACAAACGCACGTGCCTTGCCAGATGAGCTCTTCTTGTGTGATGAAGACCTTGATGAAGTTTTGGAAGAAGACTTTGAGTATTTCTTCTTCTTCTTGTCGTCAGAATCATATTCCTTGCTCTTCTTCTTCCTTCTGTTCTCATTGTCCCACTGTGGACACTCAGAGATGAAGTGTCCAGTTTTCTTGCACTTGTGACATGTTTTCTTCTTGTAGTCATGAGCAGAAGCTTCATCATTCCTTGAGCTTGATCGTGAAGATTTCCTGAAGCCTTTCTTCTTAGTGAATTTTTGGAACTTCTTCACTAGCATTGCAAGTTCTCTTCCAATGTCTTCAGGATCATCAGAACTGCAGTCAGATTCTTCTTCAGATGAGGAGACAGCTTTTGCCTTCAAGGCACGAGTTCGCCCATAGTTTGGGCCGTAGATATCTCTTTTCTCAGAAAGTTGAAACTCATGTGTGTTGAGCCTCTCAAGTATGTCAGACGGATCGAGTGTCTTGAAATCAGGACGTTCTTGAATCATCAGGGCCAGGATGTCAAACGAACTATCAAGTGATCTCAGCAGCGTCTTGACGATTTCATGTTTGGTGACCTCAGTGGCGCCGAGGGCTTGAAGCTCATTTGTGATGTCAGTGAGCCGGTCAAATGTGTGCTGGACATTCTCATTGTCATTTCGCTTGAAGCGGTTGAAGAGGTTGCGAAGAACACTGATTCTTTGATCTCTCTGGGTTGAGATGCCTTCATTGACCTTTGAGAGCCAGTCCCAGACTAGCTTGGATGTCTTCAAAGCACTCACACGGCCATACTGTCCTTTGGTCAGATGACCACATATGATATTCTTGGCAGTGGAGTCCAGTTGAGTGAACTTCTTGACATCAGCAGCAGTGACACCTTCTCCAGCCTTGGGAACGCCGTTCTCGACGACATACCATAGGTCGATGTCAATGGCTTCAAGATGCATGCGCATGTTATTCTTCCAGTAGGGATATTCAGTTCCATCGAAGACGGTGCAAGCAGTGGAGACTTTGATTATCCCTGCAGTCGACATAACTAAAACTCCAGGTGGTTAAACCGAATCACACAGAACAAGGGAGCACCAAGCTCTGATACCAATTGAAAGTGCGTTATATCGACTAGAGGGGGGGTGAATAGGCGATTTTTATGAAAGTCTTCAAAACGTGAGAGTTATGAAGACAAACAGTGAAGATTATGCCTATTACTATGCAGCGGAAGTTAGATTACACTAGTCCAGCCATGGTCATGTATTCAATAGAGTGAAATCGCAGTGACAAACAGCTTTAGTGTAATAAGGATCAGGTAGGAAGAAGTTATGAAGCCAAACAGATCATACATTCATGTTGTGAAGACAAACGGTAAAGCAAGCATGTAATGGCTTCACAATGCATAACTGTAAGTAAAAGGAAGTGAAGATGAAACCAGTGACACGTTGAAGACAATGATTTGTTGGACCAGTTCCAGTTGCTGTGACAACTGTACGTCTGGTTGGAGCGGCTAGGTATTTAAACCAAAGGACACACAGTCCCGGACACCCAGTCAAGGACACTTAGTCCAAGACACCCAGTCCTCACCGTTTTCTCCTTGAGCTAAGGTCACACAGACCTCGCCCAATCACTCTGGTAAGTCTTCAAGGTAGACTCCCAAACCTTCACAGACTTCGTTCACTGGCAATCCACAATTTCTCTTGGATGCTCTAAACGCGACGCCTAACCGTCTGGAGGATGCACAGTCCTCAAGTGTAATAAGTCTTCAAATCACACAGACACGAAGACTTAAGTGATGCCCAATTTACTCTGACTCTGGGTGGTTAGGGCTTTTCTCCTCACTAGGAATTTTTCTTTCAAAGGCTTCGAGGTGGGTTGCTCTCAAACGACAAAAGCCGTGCACTGAAATCTGAGCAGCCAACCGTTTAAGGTTGTGGGGGGTGGACTATTTATAGCCACTTGGCAACCCGACCTGATCTGTCCGAAATGACCCTGGGTCACTAAGGAACTGACATGTGTACCAACGGTCGGATTTCGAACTCACACGGCAACTTTACTTGGGCTACAAGTAAAGCTGACTTGTCTGACTCTGGACAAGATTTTCTCTCATAGGCTTCGCTCGAAGACATAGGATTTGAATTAGGCATCACTTTAGTTATTCTGACTGGTTCTCTTCGACCCCACTTAACAGCACGGTGGTTCCTATGACACCACATGAATGAAATAAAACTATGAAGGATCTAGGTCTTCGAGTTCCAAAAGCTTCATAGGGAGTCTTCTCATGTCATTGTCTTCAATATGAATATCTTCATAAACCACCATTGTCTTCAATGTCTTCGTACATTTTTAGGGGTCATCTCTGGTAGTAAAACCGAATCAATGAGGGACTTCTACCTGTGTTTTCCTGCAATTCTCACAAACACATTAGTCCCTCAACTAGGTTTGTCGTCAATACTCCAAAACCAACTAGGGGTGGCACTAGATGCACTTACAAGGAGGATAGAAGAAATTTTCTCCCCAAGTGAAAACGGTAAACATGATATACGCAACCCATATTCCCAAGCGGGAACGGAAGCGTGCACTGAGGGACGTCTATGCGATGGAGCCAGTCGCCCCAAAGTTCAACCCCATGGTCTTCTTGTTCGATCACCTTCGATCGCAGGGACCACCCCGCCAGTATCCGTCATGGCGGTTCTGCCGCAATTGGTCCCTTGACCCCATCATTGATGGATTCACCTAACTCCGAGTCATTATGGAGGTGGCAGCAGCCCTGAACCTGCCTCTATCAGGATACAGTGCCTTAAAATGGGTAATAGACCCTCTGACGAGGATCAAACCCACCAAAACTACCTTTAAGGTGTCATCCCAGGTGTAGAGGCCTGTTGCACGGGCTCAATCACACCGGAAGTGGTCTTCGGATCTCCGGACAACTTCCGAAGCGAGGAGTTAATCTTTGATATCGTCCCCTTCCGCAGTGGCTATCACACACTGCTCGGACGAACCGCATTTGCCAGATTCAATGCGGTACCGCATTATGCATACCTCAAGCTCAAAATGCTAGGACCTCGCGGGGTTATAACAGATAATGGAAACACAGAATGCTCGCTCCGCATGGAGGAGCACACTGCGACCCTCGCAGCAGAAGCGCAAAGCAGCCTCATGAGGCAAACCGCCAATTCGGTGAAAAAGTCCCCGGACACCTTTAAGCGAGTCCGGAGTACCCTACAAGAGGATCGCCAGGCACGTTTAGAGCTCGCCTAGCAATTCGGCCTTCGTCCTAGTCCCAGTCAAGCGGCGAAATTTGCTCCGCGCGTACATAATTACGCACTCAAGATACCATGGGCATAGGCGGAGGCACAACCCACAATGCGGCTCAACCGCTTCAGGACCCGTATACCTTTAACATTTTCTTCCTTTCAGGCCCCTATTCTCTGAAGGCCCTCTCCGATCGTCTGATTATTGGACCCGTCACAGGAAGGAAACACTAAGGAAGCATGAAGCTTTGACGTACATGGGAATCCTCAGGTGGTCTCTGATAACGATCGATATACCTATTTTGCATACCCACACATAGCTTGACCTTGGATAGGACATGTCAAATAGTCCTATTTTTTACTTATTGCACTACATGTATGCATACGCTTTGATGTATCATTTAAATAACAATGTACATCATCAACTCATTATTGCATTCCTTTATCTTTTTTCCCTGTCTGCTTATTTACGAAAAATCGCACCCGTACATTCTGATACGACCAGTGCGTCAGGGGCTTCCGTGTACCCCATAACACGGCATGAAAAGTCCGAACACTTCCGACAGTGCGGCACCCCGAACTTATAGCATTATATGTATCTGCTCCGAATCATGTCTTGGGTCAATAGTTGGGTTTTCCCGGCTCCCATTGAGGGAGTCCTGGATTAGGGGGTGTCCGGATAGCCGAACTATACCTTCGGCCGGACTCCTGGACTATGAAGATACAAGATTGAAGACTTTGTCCCGTGTCCGGAAGGGACTTTCCTTGGCGTGGAAGGCAAGCTTGGCGATACGGATGTGTAGATCTCCTACCATTGTAACCGACTCTGTGTAACCCTAGCCCTCTCCGGTGTCTATATAAACCAAAGGGTTTTAGTCCGTAGGACGACCAACAATCATACCATAGGCTAGCTTCTAGGGTTTAGCCTCCTTGATCTCGTGGTAGATCTACTCTTGTACTACCCATACCATCAATATTAATCAAGCAGGACGTAGGGTTTTACCTCCATCAAGAGGGCCCGAACCTGGGTAAAACATCGTGTCCCCTGCCTCCTGTTACCATCCGACCTAGACGCACAGTTCGTGACCCCCTACCTGAGATCCTCCGGTTTTGACACCGACATTGGTGCTTTCATTGAGAGTTCCTCTGTGTCGTCACTTTTAGGCCCGATGGCTTCTCCGATCATCAACAGCGATGCGATCCAGGGTGAGACTTTTCTCCCCGAATAGATCTTCATATTCGGCGGCTTTGCACTGCGGGCCAATTCGCTTGGTCATCTGGAGCAGATCGAAAGCTACGCCCCTGGCCATCAGGTCAGATTTGGAAGTTTGAGCTACACGGCCGACCTCCGCGGAGACTTGATCTTCGACGGATTAGAGCCACAGCCGAGAGCGCCGCACTGTCACGATGGGCATGATCTAGCTCTGCCGCCGAACAGTGCCCTGGAGGCCGCACCCGCATCAGCTCCGACTCTTAATTCAGAGACAACTGCGCCAATCGAGGATGGGTGGTTGGACACCGCCTCGGGGGCTGCAATCTCTACGGCGATCGAGCCAAACACCAGCCCTATTCTCTGCGAAGCCCGTGACTCCAAGGAGCCGGACTCCTCTCCTGACTCCGAGCCCTCCGCGCCCCTACCGATCAAACCCGATTGGGCGCCGATCATGGAGTTCACCGCCGCGGACATCTTTCAGCACTCGCCCTTCGGCGATATTCTGAATTCACTAAAGTCTCTCTCTTTATCAGGAGAGCCCTGGCTGGACTATGGTCAGCAAGGTTGGGATGCGGATGATGAAGAAATTCAAAGCCCACCCACCACCCACTTCGTATCCACTGTCGATGATTTAACCAACATGCTCGACTTCGACTCTGAAGACATCGACGGTATGGACGCCGATGCAGGAGACGATCAAGAACGAGTGCCTATAGGGCACTGGAAAGCCACCTCGTCGTATGATATATACATGGTGGACACCCCAAAAGAAGGCAATGGCGATGGAACAGCGGAGGATGACCCCTCCAAGAAGCAGCCTAAGCGCCGGCGTCAGCGGCGCCGCTCTAAATCTCGCCAAAGCAAAAACGGTGATTCCGGCACGGGAGATAATAACACCCCAGACAGTGCCGAAGACAGCCACCTCCAGCAAGATTCCGCACAGGAGGATGGAGAAGCCAGCCCTCATGAGAGAGCGGCAGATAGAGAGGTCGAGGACGATAATTATATGCCTCCCTCCGAAGACGAGGCAAGCCTCGACGACGACGAATTTGTCGTGCCGGAGGATTCCGTCGAACAAGAATGTTTCAAACGCAGGCTTATGGCCACGGCGAGCAGCCTCAAGAAAAAACAGCAACAACTTAGAGCTGATCAAGATTTGCTAGCCGACAGATGGACTGAAGTCCTTGCGGCCAAAGAGTATGAACTCAAACGCCCCTCCAAGAGCTACCCAAAGCACAGGTTGCTACCCCAATTAGAGGAGGAAGCACCTAAACCTACATCACCAGCGCATGATGCGGCCGACCGGCCACCCCGTGGCCGTGACAAAGAGGCCTCTCGGCCCTCCACTCAAGCCGCACCCCGGCGCCGCTTAAAAAATACCAAGGAACGGGAAAACGCGCCAGACCTGCGAGATATATTGGAAGACAAGGCAAACAAGATCGATCTACGGATCGCGTGGGCGCCCCACAGCACGAGACGGTACTCGTCACGCCGGATACAGTAAATCCGGCCGGGCCGAACACAGTAGACAAAGCTCGTTTGAGCTGCGTCGTGATATAGCCCAATACAGAGGCGCCGCACACCCACTATGCTTCACAGATGAAGTAATGGATCATCAAATCCCCGAGGGTTTCAAACTCGTGAACATCGAATCATACGATGGCACAACAGATCCTGCGGTATGGATCAAGGACTATCTCCTTCATATCCACATGGCCCGCGGTGATGACCTACACGCCATCAAATACCTCCCACTCAAGCTTAAAGGACTAGCTCGGCATTGGCTTAACAGCTTGCCAGCAGAATCAATTGGTTGTTGGGAGGACCTGGAAGCCTCATTCCTCGACAATTTCCAGGGCACTTCTGTGCGACCACCAGACGCCGATAACCTAAGCCATATAATTCAGCAGCCAGAGGAATCGGCCAGACAATTTTGGACACGGTTTCTAACCAAGAAAAATCAAATCGTCGACTGTCTGAACGCAGAGGCCCTAGCAGCCTTCAAGCATAACATCCGCAACGAGTGGCTTGCATGACACCTAGGACAGGAAAAGCCGAAATCTATGGCAGCCCTCACGACACTTATGACCCGCTTTTGCGCGGGAGAAGACAGCTGGCTAGCTCGCAGCAACAACATGACCAAGAGCCCTGGTAATTCGGATACCAAGGATAGCAGTGGCAGGTCGCATCGCAACAAGAAAAAGCACCGCATTAACGGGGACAATGTTGAGGATACGACAGTTAATGCCGGATTCAGAGGCTCTAAACCCGGTCAGCGGAAAAAGCCATTCAAAAGAAATACTCAGGGCCCGTCTAGTTTGGACCAAATACTCGATCGCTCATGCCAGATACATGGCACCCCCGAAAAACCAGCCAATCACACCAATAGGGATTGTTGGGTGTTCAAGCAGGCAGGCAAGTTAAATGCCGAAAGCAGAGACAAGGGGCTGCATAGCGATGACGAGGAGGAGTCCCGGCCGCTGAACAACAGTGGACAGAAATGTTTTCCCCCACAAGTGCGGACGGTGAACATGATATACGCAACCCACGTCCCCAAGAGGGAGCGGAAGCGTGCGCTAAGGGACGTATACACGATGGAGCCAGTCGCCCCAAAGTTCAACCCATGGTCTTCCTGCCCGATCACTTTTGATTGAAGGGACCACCCCACTAGCATCCGTCATGGCGGATTCGCCGCATTGGTTCTAGACCCAATTATTGACAGATTTCAGCTCACTAGAGTCCTTATGGACGGTGGCAGCAGCCTGAACCTGCTTTAGCAGGATACAGTGCAGAAAATGGGCATCGATCCCTCGAGGATTAAACCCACTAAAACGACCTTTAAAGGCGTCATACCAGGTGTAGAGGCCAACTGTATAGGCTCAGTTACACTTGAAGTGGTCTTCGGATCTCCGGATAATTTCCGAAGCGAGGAGTTAATCTTTGACATAGTCCCGTTCCGTAGTGGCTATCACGCACTGCTCGGGCGAACCGCATTTTCCAAGTTCAATGCGGTGCCGCACTACGCATACCTCAAGCTCAAGATGCCAGGACCTCGAGGAGTCATCACGGTCAATGGAAACACCGAACGCTCTCTCCGAACGGAGGAGCATACGGCGGCTATCGCAGCGGAAGTACAAAGCAGCCTCTCAAGGCAATTCTCCAGTCCGGCCATTAAACATCTGGACGCTGTCAAGCGCGCCCGGAGTAACCTACAACAAGACCGCCTGGCACGTTCCGAGCAAGCGTAGCAATGCGGCCCCAACCCCAGCCCTCGCGAACTTGCGAAACCAGTGTTGCACGTACATAACTACGCTGTGGAAATACCATGGGCACAGGGGGAGGGGCACCATCACGGCACGCCCGAAATGCGGCTTAAACCGCACTAGGGGCTGCCGATTTCTTAATTTTCTCTTATTTTCAGGACTCCATTTTTCAGAAGGCTTGTCCGGCAGTACAATTGCCGCACAAACGATACAACTAGGGAAGCAGAAAGCTACGCCGCACTATGGAACTCTAAGGTGGTCTCTATAACGAGCAGTATACCTGTTTCACATACCATTCCGCTGCTCGCCCCTGGAAAGGACATGTTAAATAGTCCCATCTTTTGCCTATTGCACTATTTGTATCGTTCTGCTTTGATCGCAGATTTTTTTAAATAAACAATGCATAGCTTCCGTCTATTATTGCATTACTCTTTTTTACGAATATATGTTCATTAATGACATGTTGCACCCGTACACTTTGGTACGGCCAATACGCCAGGGGCTTAAGTACCCCACAATACGGTGTGAGAAGTCCGAACACTTTCACAAGTGCGGCACCCCGAACTTATAGCATTATATGCATCGGCTCCGAATCATGTCTTGGGTCAATAGTTGGGTTTGCCCGACTCCTATGTTTTGGTACCTTACGTTCCGTTATATCGGCTAAGGTAGCACTAGGAGAACTACTGCGATTATGCCCCAGTTGAGCTGGGCTAAGCACCTCAGTTGAGAAAGTTAAAACTGACCGTCATGATGAGGTGAGAGCTGGTCGCTGTTCGAGAGGTTTTTGAGTCCCTAAAGACTTATGCCGCTTAGAGCGAGGAGTCGGCTTTGTCCGGCCTAGGCGTGGATAGCGCCCCGAACTCGGTCTTCCGAACACTAGGGGCTTCGCGGAAATTTAAAATTATAGAATTCTATGGCTAAGTGAGAGTGTTCAAGCATTATAGTCCGATTGCCTTGTTCGTTGTGTTGAGCGACTCCCTCGAAGGACCCAAGAATGGGAAAAAGAGCGCTCATGTTTATCCCAAACACCCCAGCACTCGTGGCATGGGGGCAGAAGCCGACGACTCGCCATCTCTCAAATTTGATAAACGGCCGCATAGAAGGTAATATTTTAAATTCAAAAGCATTGCTTAGCGCATATGAACAAGTTTTCAGCATACAGGATCACAAATGCGAGTTTACTCAAAAATTACATCTTTGGAGCATTCATCCGCTATAAGGCGGGCACCCTTCAGGACGCCCTCATAATAGGCTTCCGGGACGCGATGCTCCTTGCCTAGAGGCGGCCCGTCCTTCACCAGCTTCTCTGCATCCATCTTGCCCCAGTGCACTTTAGCACGGGCAAGCGCCCTACGGGCACCTTCGATGCAGACGGAGCGCTTGATTACTTCAAGCCATGGACAGGCATCCACCAGCCGCCTCACCAGCCTGAAGTAGCTCCCAGGAAGAGCCTCTCCAGGCCAAAGCCGATCTATGAGGCCCTTTATGGCCTGTTCGGCCACCTTGTGGAGCTCGACCATTTGCTTCAGCTGGTCGCTCAAAGGCACCAGGTGTCCGGCCTCAGCATACTGAGACCAGAACACCTTCTCCGTCGAGCTCCCCTCCTCGGCTCGATAGTAGGCAGCGGCATCAGACGCACCGTGGGGTAAATCTGCGAATGCTCCTAGAGAGCTCCGGACTCGGGTAAGTAACAAGTAATTCACTTTCACGTGCTTTCTTTGCATAATGAATGCCTTACCCGCCGCTATCTTCTTCATCGCTTCAATTTCTTGGAGGGCTTTCTGGGCTTCGGCCTTGGCAGCCTTCGTGCTTTCGAGGGCTGCCGCAAGCTCGGACGCTTGCGTCTTTGAGTCAAGCTCCAAACTCTCGTGTTTTTTCACGAGAGCCTGGAGCTCTTTCTGCACCTCCTCCACCCGCGCCTCCTACTTCCCTCTCTCTGTGCGCTTCGCGGCCGGTCTGTTTTCGGCCTCGAACAACGCTTTCAGGGTTGCCACCTCGGTCGTGGCCCCTATAACAGCACGTTGATCCTGTCATTTTTTGCAACCACATCTTCTCTATATACTTGCGCAAGGTATTACTTACCTTCCTTCTCCTTGAGTTGCCTCTTGGCATGGCTGAGCTCGTTCTCGGACCGCATGAGGTTTTGCTTCAGCGTATCCACCTCCGCAGTCAGTGTGGCGGAGGCCAGCAGCGAAGCCTGCATACGCACATTGACTTGATTATGTTAGACTCCTGCGAATGTTATTAGATCCTCTATTCGGTTTTCTTTCCGAACGCCGATCAGACTATCAGGGGCTACTGTCTATGCGGTAATATTTTTTACATATTCTTCAGTTACCTCAAAGCCTGTTAGAAGGCTGGCACAGGCTTCAGTCAGTCCGCTCTTGGCGGACTGAACCTTCTGGATCACCGCACTCATAATAGTGCGGTGCTCCTCGTCGATGGAGGCGCCGTTAAGCACCTCCAGCAACTTGTCCGGTGCCCCCAGTTGGACGGAGGTCGCCGGCTCGGTAGGCTTGCTCCTCTTGGAAGGAGGCTGCCTACCGGAGTCCGGAACCGTTGAAGGTTCCGGCGCGGTGTCCGGCTCAAGGCCGGACTTGGAGCCCTTGGGGGTTCTATCCCCTTTATGCCTGGAGTCCGGGAGGTCGCCTTGCGGCGCCTCCAGGACCACCTCCTCCTGGCTTGGAACCTGTTGGGACGCCACCTCGGCGTCATCCGTAGGGTGGGGGGAGGTAGCCGTTGGAAGCTAATTCACATCTGACGAATCCAGGGAACCGCTCGACGACACGTCGAGCCGGTCTTTGGGTGGACTGCATAAACATGTTCGTCGTAAGGAAAAGCTGTGCAATGGAGGAATACTATGAATCACTCTGGTATCCAGATACTTACGATTTCGCCAGGGGCTTGGCCCTGAGTGGCCACTCCTCTTTGCCGTCGTCGGCGTTGGTGGAGTAGTCCGGAGGAAGGGTTTTCCCCTTCTTGGACCCTTCGGCCTCCCCAGTTGGGGCGGCCTTCCTTTTCTTCCCTTCCCCCGCTGCAGGGGGAGAGGTCTCTTCTTCCTCCTCCTCATCTTCATGGGAGGAGTGCGTCTTGGAGTCATCGGATGATGAAACCGACACCTCCAGGAGCCGGGCACTCTTTCGAGTCCCCGTGGCCTTCTTCTTGGCCTTCTTCTCCGGCACCACATAGGGTGCAGCAGCTTCGCTAAGCGAGCGTCCGCTGGGCCTTCGGGCAAAGGAGCCGGACAGTTGATCTGTCCGGACGTCTCCTGCCAATCCTGTCAAAGGTAAGGGAGCTTAGATCCCGCATGGAGTCAAACTATGAAAAACTAATACCCTATAAAAGGTAAAAACTGCTCACCGCACGAGCGTGACAGTGCGTGCTGAATCCGCGATCCTCAGTAGCGGATGCGGGGGCCTCGGCGCCCTTGAAAAGCACCTTCCAGGCATCTTCGCACATCGTGTCGAAGAGCCTGCTCAGAGTTCGGTGCTGCGCCGGGTCGAACTCCCACAGGTTGAAAGCCCGTTGTTGACATGGGAGGATCCGGCGGATGAGCATAACCTGGACTACGTTGACAAGTTTGTGCTTCTTGTCCACCAGGGTTTGCACGCATGTTTGGAGTCCTGTCAGCTCTCCTTCTTTACCCCACGACAGGCCCATCTCTTTCCAGGAGGTGAGCCGCATAGGGGGTCTGGATCGGAACTCGGGGGCTGCGACCCATTCAGGGTCGCGCGGCTCGGTGATGTAAAACCACCCCGATTGCCACCCCTTTAGGGACTCCACGAAGGAGCCCTCGAGCCATAGGACGTTGGGCATCTTGCCCACCATGGCGCCTCCGCACTCCGCCTGGGTGCCGTGAACCACCTTCGCTTGACATTGAAAGTCTTGAGCCATAGGCCGAAATGGGGGCGGATGCAGAAGAAAGCCTCGCACATGACGATAAACGCCGAGATATTGAGGACAAAGTTCGGGGCCAGTTCGTGGAAATCCAGGGCATAGTAGAACATGAGCCCTGGACAAATGGGTGGAGAGGGAAACCCAGTCCGCGGAGGAAATGGGGGAGGAACACCACCCTCTCATGGGGCCCGGGGGTGGGGATGAGCTGCCCCTCTTCGGGAAGCCGGTGCGTAATGTCGTTAGACAAGTATTCGGCCTTCCTCAGTTTTTTGATGTGTCCCTCCGTGACGGAGGAGACCATCCACTTGCCTCCCGCTCCGGACATGGCTGGAGAAGGTTGAGGTGGGGTGTGCGGACTTGGGCGCTGGAGCTCGAGTGCGTGGAAATGGATAGGCAAAGGAGGAAGAAGGCGTGGATGAAAAGGTGGATCCTTATCCCCTTATATGGGTGGACGCGACTATGCGTCCCCAACAGCCTGGTAAAACTCGCTTATCTCCCGAGCGCCGTAATCAATGGCGCGGTTGGGTTACCCACGCCCGTATTGATGAGAATCCCAGAATAAGGGGACACAATCTCTGCTTTGACAAGACGTGCCAAGGAAACCGCCTCGCTAAATGCGCTGAGGTGGGACAGTAAAATGATTCGAATAAATACTTGGCCGTGGTGTGATGTCACGCTACGGAATATGCCAGCAGATTAGATTTGTGTAAATATTATTCTCTCTATGGCAATATGTGGAAACTTATTTTGCAGAGCCGGACACTAGCTTTGTGTTCAAAATCTTCTATGAAGTACTTGGAGGAGGAACCCGCCTTGCAATGCCGAAGACAATCTGCGCGCCGGACTCGTCGTCATTGAAGCCTGGTTCAGGGGCTACTGAGGGAGTCCTGGATTAGGGGGTGTCCGGATAGCCGGACTATACCTTCGGCCGGACTCATGGACTATGAAGATACAAGATTGAAGACTTCGTCCCATGTACGGAAGGGACTCTCCTTGGCGTGGAAGGCAAGCTTGGCGATACGGATATGTAGATCTCCTACCATTGTAACCGACTCTGTGTAACCCTAGCCCTCTCCGGTGTCTATATAAACCGAAGGGTTTTAGTCCGTAGGACGACCAACAATCATACCATAGGCTAGCTTCTAGGGTTTAGCCTCCTTGATCTCGTGGTAGATCTACTCTTGTACTACCCATACCATCAATATTAATCAAGCAGGACGTAGGGTTTTACCTCCATCAAGAGGGCCCGAACTTAGGTAAAACATCGTGTCCCCTGCCTCCTGTTACCATCCGACCTAGACGCACAATTTGGGACCCCCTACCCGAGATCCGCCGGTTTTGACACCGACACCCATGTTTTGGTACCTTACGTTCCGCCATATCGGCTAAGGTAGCACTGGGAGAACTACTATGATTGTGTCCCGGTTCTTCCGGACGAGCACCTCAGTAGAGAAAGCCGAAAACTGATTGTCATGATGCAGCGAGAGCTGGTCGCTGTTCGAGAGGTCTCAAATCCTTAAAGATTTTTTCTGCTTCGGGCGAGGTGTCGGCCTTGTCCGATTTTGGCGTACATAGCGCCCCAAGTTCTGCCTTTCGAATACTAGGGGATTTGCCAAAATTTAAAATTGTATACTTCTATGGCTAAATGAGAGTGATAAAGATTTATAGTCCGATTGCCTGGTTCGTTGTGCTGAACACCTCCTTCGAAGGACCCAAAACTGGGATAAAGAGTGATCAGGTTTATCCCGAACACCTCAGTATTAGTTACATGGGGCAGAAGCCGACGACTGGCCAACTCTCAAATATTATAAACAGCCGCACAGAAGGTAATATTTTAAATTAACAAGCGTTACATAGCGCACATGAACTCATTTCACATTACAGTATCACATGAGTACATTCATTCAAATATTACATCCTTAGCACATTCTTCTGCCACAAGGCGAGCACCCTTTAGGACACTGTCATAGTACTTTTCGGGGTGGCGATGCTCCTTGCCCTCTGGTGGCCCCTCCTTCACCAGCTTATCGGCGTCCATCTTCGCCTAGAGCACTTTCACCTGGGCAAAAGCCCTACACGCACCCTCAATGCAGACAGACCGCTTTATGACTTCAAACCGGGGGCATGCGTTCGCAAGCTGCCTTACCAGTCCAAAATAGCTGCCAGGCAAGGGCTTGCCAGGACACATCCGGACTATGAGGCCCTTGGCCGCCTTGTGAAGCTCGACCAGTTGCTTCAACTGGTCGCTCAAGGGCATCGGATGTTCAGTCCTAGTATACTGAGACCAGAACAACTTCTCCGTTGAGCTCCCTTCCTCGGCCCGGTAGAACTCCGCGGCATCCGATACACTGCTGGGTAGATCTGCGAACGCTCCCGGAGAGCTCTGAATTCGGGTAAGTAAAAGGAAAGTTTCCTTCACATGCTTGCTTTGCATAATGAATGCCTTACCCACTGCTATCTTCCTGACCGCCTCAATTTCCTGGAGGGCCTTTTGGGCTTCGGCCTTGGCATTTTGTGCGTTCTCGAGGGCCTTCGCAAGCTTGGACCTTTGCGTCTTAGAGTCACGCTCCAAGGACTCGTAATCCTTGACAAACTCCTGGAGCTCTTGCTGAACCTCGCCGACTCGGGCCTCTTGCTTCTCGCGCTCAGCGCGCTCCTTGGCCGCTTTGCCTTCGGCCTCGGACAACACCTTCTTCAGGGCCGCCACTTCGGTCGTGGCCCCTAGCAAAATTCATGACGATCCTGTGATCTAACAACCAGTTTCCTTTTTCTTTATCAATAAACAGACAAGGTATTACTTACCTTTGTTCTCTTCAAGCTGCCTCTTGGTAAGGCCGGGCTCTTCCTCAGACCGCTCAAGGTCCCTCTTCAGCGCGGAGACCTCCGCCGTGTAAGCGGCAGCGGCCAGTAGTGAAGCCTGCTTATTCACATAGACATATTCTGATTAGACTCCTGTGATTATTATTTGATCCTCTGTTCGGCCTTTCTTTGCGAACACCAAATAGAGCATCAGGGGCTACTGTCTATGCTGTAACGTTTTCTCATAATTTGATTATTTACCTCAAAGCCTATTAGGAGGTTGGCACAGGCTTCATCTAGTCCGCTTTTGGCGGACCGAACCTTCTTGACCACCGCACTCATGATAGTGCGGTGCTCTTCGTCAATGGAAGCGCCGTGAAGCGCTTCCAGCAAATTGTCCGATGCCTCTGGATGGACAGAGGCCATCGGCACAGACGGCTTGTCCCCCTTGGCGAAGGGTCGCCTGACAGAATCCAAAACCACTGGAGGTTCCGGCACAGTATTCGACTGGTGGCTAGACTTGCTGCCCCCGGCATTAGAACCCATGGGAGTCTTGCCCCTCGTCCGCCCAGCGTCCGGAATGTCGCCTTGGGGTGCCTCCGGAACTGTCTCCCCTTGGTTTAGTACCCTTTCAGACAACACCTCGACGTCGTCCGTAGGACGGGGGGAGGAGGCGGTTGCGAGTGAATCGCTGTTCATCTCCGATAGGCCCAAAGACTCATCCGAAGAGGATACGTTGATATGGGCTTTGGATGGGCTGCATGGTCATGTTCAGCATGATAAGAAGCAATGACATAAAACATACCAAGAACTATTATGGTATCTGGATACTTACGACTTCGCTAGGGGCTTGTCCCTAGGTAACCACTCCTTGTCGCTAAAAGCGGCCGCCGTGGAGCTCCGGAAGGAGAGTCCTTCCCTTCTTGGACCCTTCGGCCTCCCCTGACGGGGCACCCTTCCTTTTCTTGTCTCCCCGTCTTGGGGGGGGAGAACTTTTGTGACACCCCCGATTCAATCATACACTAATCATACATGCAAACGTGTACGATCAAGATCAGGGACTCACGGGAAGATATCACAACACAAATCTAATGATAAAATAAGTCATACAAGCATCATATTACAAGCCAGGGGCCTCGAGGGCTCGAATACAAGAGCTCGATCATAGATGAGTCAGCGGAAGCAACAATATCTGAGTACAGACATAAGTTAAACAAGTTTGCCTTAAGAAGGCTAACACAAACTGGGATACAGATCGAAAGAGGCGCAGGCCTCCTGCCTGGGATCCTCCTAACTACTCTTGGTCGTCGTCAGCGGGCAGCACGTAGTAGTAGGCACCTCTGGTGTAGTAGGAGTCGTCGTTGACGGTGGCGTCTGGATCCTGGGCTCCAACATCTGGTTGCGACAACCAGGTAGAAGGGATAGAAGGAAAAGAAGGAGAAGCAACCGTGAGTACTCATCCAAAGTACTCGCAAGCAAGGAGCTACACTACATATGCATGGGTATATGTGTAAAGGCCATATCGGTGGACTGAACTGCAGAATGCCAGAATAAGAGGGGATAGCTAATCCTGTCGAAGACTACGCTTCTGGCAGCCTCCGTTTTGCAGCATGTAGAAGAGACTAGACTGAACTCCTCCAAGTAGCATCGCATAGCATAACCCTAACCGATGATCCTCCCCTCATCGCCCTGTGAGAGAGCGACCACCGGTTGTATCTGGCACTTGGAAGGGTGTGTTTTATTAAGTATCCAGTTCTAGTTGTCATAAGGTCAAGGTACAACTCCAAGTCGTCCTGTTACCGAAGATCACGGCTATTCGAATAGATTAACTTCCCTGCAGGGGTGCACCACATATCCCAACACGCTCGATCCCATTTGGCCGGACACACTTTCCTGGGTCATGCCCGGCCTCGGAAGATCAACACGTCGCAACCCTACCTAGGCACAACAGAGAGGTCAGCACGCCGGTCTAAATCCTATGGCGCAGGGGTCTGGGCCCATCACCCATTGCACACCTGCACGTTGCGTACGCGGCTGGAAGCAGAACTAGCCCCCTTAATACAAGAGCAGGCTTACGGTCCAATCCAGCGCGCGCCACTCATTCGCTGACGTCACGAAGGCTTCGGCTGATACCACGACGTTGAGTGCCCATAACTGTCCCCGCGTAGATGGTTAGTGCGTATAGGCCAGTAGCCAGACTCAGATCAAATACCAAGATCTCGTTAAACGTGTTAAGTATCCGCGAACACCGACCAGGGCCAAGCCCACCTCTCTCCTGGGTGGTCTCAACCTGCCCTGTCGCTCCGCCACAAAGTAACAGTCGGGGGCCGTCGGGAACCCAGGCCCACCTCTACCGGGATGGAGCCACCTGCCCCTTCAGCCCCCATCTCCGAACAGTATCACAGGTAATGTAACTGTGTAAAGTATAATGTATATGCCCGTGATCACCTCCCGAAGTGATCACGGCCCAGTAGTATAGCATGGCAAACGGACAAGAGTGTAGGGCCACTGATGGAACACTAGCATCCTATACTAAGCAGTAGGATAGCAGGTAATGGTAACAACAGTAGTAGCAAGGACAGGCTATGCATCAGGATAGGAATACCGGAAAGCAGTAACATGCTACACTACTCTAATGCAAGCAGTATAGAGAAGAGTAGGCGATATCTGGTGATCAAAGTGGGGGGGGGGGCTTGCCTGGTTGCTCTAGCAAGAAGAAGGGGTCGTCGTCGATGTAGTCGATCACAGGGGTATCGGCAACGGTCTCGGAGCCTACCGGAAAGAAGTAACGGAGGGGGAACACAATAAATAACAGAGCAATCAAATGTAACACAAAGCAAGATGCGGCAATACGTTGTGCTAGGGGTGACCTAACGCAGGAATAGGTGATACCGGCGAAGGGGGGAAACATCCGGAAAAGTATTACCGATGTTTCACGTTTTCGGATAGACGGACTGGATAGTGAAAGTTGCATGTTCGCTATGCTAGGGACGTGTGGCTGATCAACGGACTGTGTATTCGGGTCCGTCTCATCGTTCTGAGCAACTTTCATGTATAAAGTATTTTCATCCGAACTACGGATTATTTTATATGATTTTCCGAAGTTTAAATGATTTTCTAAAATTTCTGGATTTAATTATATTTCGAAATTAAAACAGAATATACTAAGTGTACCCATGGGTTTCCTAGTCTATTCTGTGGAAAGTGGGGCCAGTGGGGCTGGGTTGAACCAGTCAACATTTGACTGGTCAACACATGAATAGTAGAAGTGGATCCCACATGTCATAGGCTATACCTAAAATAATAAATAAATACTAACCTAATTAATAGGGTCCACATGTCATCTGCTAGTAGCTAACCTACATAATAATTAACCCTAAACTAATTGAACATGGGGCCGGCCTCACAAACACAGAACACACACGCACACCCACAACTAGGGGTTAATTATGTTCTTTGTTAATAGAAGATAGCCTTTTGTGATTTTCGTACGATTTAATCCGTTCATCGAAAGGATTTGGTCTAATGGGATAAAATGAAGTTTGTCAAGTATACTTTCTACTCATAATTTTTCTTGGCCTATTAGTAATTGTTTACCCGCTGATTAGAGGCTGTCAAGGGGGTTAGTCAGCGTAATATTCGCAAAGCTAGCCATAGTTATAGTAGCATTCAGCAGCAGCAGTACGTTCAGAGCAGCAGCAGTCATCGGCATGGCGCGGAGACGGCCAGGCAATGCCGCGCACGGCCGGATGCGGCCCGGGCCGTGTTACCGGAGCTAGCTGCAGGTGGAGGTGGCGGCAAGGGTTCCAGCGGGCACACGTAGGACTAGCAGGGGCGGCGGCAGCGTCGGCGAGCGCGCGTGCAGGAAGCTCGAGCGGCGCGGGCGAGCATGGCCAGGCGATGGGAGAGGCTGGCAGGTGCGGGTGACAGGGCAGCGCGGGCAGGGGAGCCTGGGGCGTGGCCGGTGAGAGCGAACAGCGCCAGGCGCGGTGTCGCGCACGTGGACGGCGATGGAGGCCATGGCCGACGCGGTCAGGCGAGGCGGACGCACGGCAGCGGGTGAGCGGCGGTAGGCGGAGGCGAGGCCACGGGTGGTCACGCGCGGGAGCGCAGGCTGCAGTAGCGAACGAGCCTGCGCGACAGTAGCAGCAGTAGCGCAGCAGTGGAGGTGGTCGAAGCAAGAGGCCATGAGGACTAACGGCGGCCAAAGTTCTGTGGGGAACGACGGCTATAGGCATGGGTCGAGCAGGGAAGAGCGGGAATCGAGTGAGGACCTCACCGCGGTGTCGTAGGCGAGATCGAGAAGGCCGGGGGTGGAGCGACGGCGACGAATTCGTCGATGGCGTCGCGGTGGTTGGAGGTTGAAGATGACGTCGATCCCTGCGATCCAGGGGCTCCCGGCTCCAACTGGTGGACGTAGTCGAAGGAGTGGACGTCGGCGAAGCTCGCGGACGAGGTGGCTGGGTGCGGGGAGCTCGGTGGGCGCGTGGATGTCGGAGGCCATGGCGATGCAGGTTCGGCCAAGGGTTGCGGGGACGAAAGCGGCACAGGGGAGGGGAAAAGGAGAGCTAGGGTTCGTCAACGCGTCGAGGGGGATCTTATAGACCGTCCAGGAGCCATGGATGCACGACGCGTGGACGATCCATCCATGGATGCACGAGCAACGGCCAGCACTCCCCTGATGAACAGGGGTTGAAGATGGGGAGCTGGTGGGCTGGGCCTGGTGGCCGGGATGCCCGGTTGGGCCGAACGGCCCAGGGGGAAGGGGGCTTGGTTTCTTTTGTTTTGTTTTATTCTTACCTTTGTATTCTGTTTTCTTTTATTTCTTTAATAGTTTATAGTTTTACAAAAAGTAAAACCCACACCTAAATTAAAGTTACAATTCCAACTACTGTCACAAAAAGTTTTACCCCTGAACAAAATAGTTTAGTATTTTATAAAATTCAAAAGGCATTTATTTAATTGTTTTAGCTACTATTTTATTCATTTTAGATTATTTAAAAATCTTATAAAAGTGTGGTTTCTCCACCATAATTACCTATGCATCATTTGTCTCCACCCGAACATTTAGTTTTAATATTTGAAAACTTTTATTGTTTGACTTTATTTTAAATTTGAAATTTGAACTGACGCGAGTTTATCAACAGTAACCGAGGTGACGCGTTATCATTAGCGGAGGTTCACTATAGCTTAATTATCCGGGCGTCACAATTCTCCTCCACTACAAGAAATCTCGTCCCGAGATTTAAGAGGTAGAGTAGGGGGGGAAAGTCTGGTTATGAAATGCTAACGGATCTTCTCGGTTTTGGCTGCTCTTCTTGAAGAAGTTAATCCCTTTCGTTGATGTCGTCAATTCTCTATTTCAGGTCATCATGATGAAGTCGGTATCCTTTCTTCGGGAACTCCATCATACTTACGAAAGAATAAGGGGTGTATCCCGTAAGAACGGGTCTGCATTAGGGCATGAAAGGGGTTGAGATCAACAGGAATAAGTATTGTGTCTGGTACCAGAATTGATGATCTCTCGGGAGGTGGCTCGTGAATTACTTATGAGGCCACGCGCGAGGAATAACTTTGGGAACAGGGGGTGTACATGAGAGCCAGGCTTTGATCCTGTGGAACTGTGGGTTATGGGCCCACCATGTGGGTTAAAAGTAGGAAGGGCAGTGACATCTTGCACGATTATGTAAGCAAGGCATGTCAGAGGTAGTCTGTCGGTTATGTCGGCAACAACATCGGTACCAAGGGCGAGGGATGAAGAGAACCATTTTCCTGCTCGTTGAATGAGGCGGACCAGTAGGCAAAGTTCTCGTCCATCGGTGGTTACCGGAATGTCATCAACAAAAGCAACAGGGTCTTTCTGACAGAATTGTGCACCGAGTTGGTTACATAAGCAGGGAATTGTTACTGCTTAGATCATATTGATCGCAAGAAAGGTTAAAGAAAACAATGGAAAGGAAAATGTGTTTAAACATATATTTCAGGGGTATATCCTTTCCAAGGATAAGCAGAGCATGATATCCATGACAGGATAGTAAGTAGAAAACCATTTAGGTAAGGGAAGAGGATTTCATGACATAGCCCAAACAACGGTATTTGGATAATGAACAGAGAAAATTTAGCATTGTTCTTCAAATGCTCTTATTGAAAATCGGAGTACCACAGACATGCTTCGAGGTAGCATTGCCATGGTCTTCAAGCAAAGGTCAGACTCTGGATACACGAAGGGATTCATCATTAAGCCAAGGAGAGGATGAGGAGGTGGCTGATGGACTTAGCGATAATTCAACGGGGTATCCAAAAAGATGGATTTCCATAGTTGTGTGAACAAGGAGATAACATTTGTCGAATCAAATGATATAATGATGTATGCTCAAGGAAAACATACACAATTAATCATTGGTTGAAAGGTGTACCCAAAATAGGGGCTGGGTTGCACAACCAACGTTGGAATGGCGATTGAGCAACCAACACACTAAATTGGAATTATTGTCCATTAACTCTGAAGCAATAGGGTAGCTAGAGATAATAAATTCACACAACAGAGTTCACTCAACACGGGGACTAAGAAAAGAATGGTGATGGCGAGATGCATCACTGTACCAAGAATTTTTAAGAGGTGGTGAAATTCTCACCACATTCTTGACATAAAAGATGGTAATATTCCAAAGTAATTAAGAACAACTGCTGGATAGCAAGGAACTCAAGGTATAACACAAAACACGAACAAGTTTGTGTTGGAGGGGAGGCATTAAAGTGGTCGATGACAACACAAATCATCGAGGGCAAGGACGGTATTTCTCATCATGAATTCAATTGATATCCAGGAAGAGCTCAGAATGTTGATGATGATCATGACAGATTCTGTCGAGAGGTTTCCTGGAGATGTAATCGATCGGCGATGACATCAAGTCAAAGGAATGATGAAGCGAAATGATCTTGGGACCATGAGTAGGACACAAACTCGAATTCAAGCTTGTCATTCAAGGTGGAACGATAAGACAAGGAAGATCGACGTAAGCTTAGCTCGTCACCAAAAGTTGTGCTCTGGGAATAAGGACCAGGTAGCACAGTTAAAATTTAGCACTTTAATGATATAGCCGATCAGGCTAGGAATGACTTGAAGGATTAATAAACTCATAAGAAACGGAGATTACTTAGAGCTATTGAATCGGAGTGCGAAATTGATTCACTTATCAGTGTTCTTGAGTGTCTAACAACTCATAACCCGGGGAAAATTGGAATCGGTGAGAAATAATACTTGAAGAACTCATAAGAAGTAATATGGTTCTGTGCTATTATCGAGATACCACGGGGTAATACTCGAAGGTAGATCATAATAGAGGTTGGATGGGTGCATTGATCTGCAGAGGACAAGTGGTTCAACTTGTCCGAGAAAAGGATCAAAGATGATCAATCATGGTCGGTACCATGGTCGCAAAGGACCAACATAGATACAAGATGAACTTATAACAAGGGGACCATTATTAATACAAGAAGCTTTCATGATAGATTCCACATCGGGTCCATGGGCATGAACACAAAGTTCAAGGTCGACTCCCACTTCTCCAAAGTAGAACCTTACATTAACTTCTCGTTTTGATAATGGTATTAGTGTTGACAGTTTTACCTGGTGAAATACCAGATGAGTATGGCCCGTGAAATCTTCCGGGCTCACATAGATTAGTTAAGGCATTGGTTCAACCCATCGAGGCGTCTTAGGAACATATACCACAAATTTTTAGAAGTAATTAACACAAGCTCGAAAGTAGAGCATGGTTCACAAAAGCAGAGGATACAATTTACCAAAGGCATTACGTATCAGGGAAAGAACTTCCAAAGTGATTGAATATGAAGGACGTTGTCGGATAAAATCCAACAAGGTTCTGATGGTCCATAAAGGATCTGATGTGAGTATCGGCTCACAACCAGAGGAAGAATCAATGCAAAGACATTGGATTATAGAAACAACTGAGTAACTTGGAGCTCAATTGCAAAGGAATTATGATTTACAAAGCGAAGGATCAGAAGCAGACGCTCCGATCAAGGATGGATAAGTTCAATATACTTAGGGGCACAATCGACGACAATTTGATTGGCGAGAACCAGCCCACGTTTGAAATGACGTCTGAGCCGGAAGGATGAATTCTAGGATATGACTGAGGATTGAGAGCATTCACATCATATTGGATCAACAGACTTAAAATGATAATGACAAAGGATGCCAATAAGATTACCAGACTTATAGGATTTAATCCCAATGCAAGCAACCAAGAAATTCAAGAGCAATAGGTTGTTGATGATCTTTAGAAGATCGGATAGTATTTAAGAGTATCTTATGAAGCATACGAACAACTGGGATGAATAGATACTCGATAAGTGCGAGGAATTATCCGTAAGGGGTATTCATGCGGTAAAGAACTGCAAGGCAGTAAACTCAAAGGATTGTCGAAACAGTAGAGAGAATTTCGAGGTATCTTGTAATAACAAGATCAACGGGGAATCATTGAATGAATGGCAAGTGTACGTGGTTATCCATAGGGTTTATCGATGGAAGGGAATCGCAAAATCGATGGCACAAAGTCTCAGGAGAACATTGGAGAGTATTGTCAAAATCTTCTGTTGAAGCAGTCGATCATCTGTAATGAAGGGGCTCTCCGGCAGGAAGTGTAACGAGAACCTAAAGTTAGATTTTAGCAAAATCATTTAACCTGAATAGAAGAGAGATCAGAGTTCCAGAGTATAGACGAGGAACAAAAGATCCTAATACCACCCAATGGCGACGTGGGCCCATGGGCCGCACAGCCATGTTAGTAAAACAGTTTTCATCGACTAGACTCAACTTCGGCCAAGGAGTGTGGAAGAGGGATTCCTACAGGCAGTCGGCTCTGATACCAACTTGTGATGCCCCCGATTCAATCGTACACTAATCATACATGCAAACGTGTACGATCAAGATCAGGGACTCACGGGAAGATATCACAACACAACTCTAATGATAAAATAAGTCATACAAGTATCATATTACAAGCCAGGGGCCTCGAGGGCTCGAATACAAGAGCTTGATCATAGACGAGTCAGCGGAAGCAACAATATCTGAGTACAGACATAAGTTAAAAAAGTTTGCCTTAAGAAGGCTAACACAAACTGGGATACAGATCGAAAGAGGCGTAGGCCTCCTGCCTGGGATCCTCCTAACTACTCCTGGTCGTCGTCAGCGGGCAGCACGTAGTAGTAGGCACCTCCGGTGTAGTAGGAGTCGTCGTCGACGGTGGCGTCTGGATCCTGGGCTCCAACATCTGGTTGCGACAACCAGGTAGAAGGGATAGAAGGAAAAGAAGGAGAAGCAACCGTGAGTACTCATCCAAAGTACTCGCAAGCAAGGAGCTACACTACATATGCATGGGTATATGTGTAAAGGCCATATCGGTGGACTGAACTGCAGAATGCCAGAATAAGAGGGGATAGCTAATAGTGTCGAAGACTACGCTTCTGGCAGCCTCCGTTTTGCAGCATGTAGAAGAGAGTAGACTGAACTCCTCCAAGTAGCATCGCATAGCATAACCCTAACCGATGATCCTCCCCTCGTCGCCCTGTGAGAGAGCGACCACCAGTTGTATCTGGCACTTGGAAGGGTGTGTTTTATTAAGTATCCAGTTCTAGTTGTCATAAGGTCAAGGTACAACTCCAACTCGTCCTGTTACCGAAGATCATGGCTATTCGAATAGATTAACTTCCCTGCAGGGGTGCACCACATATCCCAACACGCTCAATCCCAGTTGGCCGGACACACTTTCCTGGGTCATGCCCGGCCTTGGAAGATCAACACGTCGCAGCCCTACCTAGGCACAATAGAGAGGTTAGCACGCCGGTCTAAATCCTATGGCGCAGGGGTCTGGGCCCATCGCCCATTGCACACCTGCACGTTGCGTACGCGGCCGGAAGCAGAACTAGCCCCCTTAATACAAGAACAGGCTTACGGTCCAATCCGGCGCGCGCCACTCAGTTGCTGACATCACGAAGGCTTTGGCTGATACCATGACGTCGAGTGCCCATAACTGTCCCCGCGTAGATGGTTAGTGCGTATAGGCCAGTAGCCAGACTCAGATCAAATACCAAGATCTCGTTAAACGTGTTAAGTATCCGCAAACACCGACCAGGGCCAGGCCCACCTCTCTCCTGGGTGGTCTCAACCTGCCCTGTCGCTCCGCCACAAAGTAACAGTCGGGGGCCGTCGGGAACCCAGGCCCACCTCTACCGGGATGGAGCCACCTGCCCCTTCAGCCCCCATCTCCGAACAGTATCACAGGTAATGTAACTGTGTAAAGTATAATGTATATGCCCGTGATCACCTCCCGAAGTGATCACGGCCCAGTAGTATAGCATGGCAGACGGACAAGAGTGTAGGGCCACTGATGGAACACTAGCATCCTATACTAAGCAGTAGGATAGCAGGTAATGGTAACAACAGTAGTAGCAAGGACAGGCTATGCATCAGGATAGGAATACCGGAAAGCAGTAACATGCTACACTACTCTAATGCAAGCAGTATAGAGAAGAGTAGGCGATATCTGGTGATCAAAGTGGGGGGGGGCTTGCCTGGTTGCTCTAGCAAGAAGAAGGGGTCGTCGTCGATGTAGTCGATCACAGGGGTATCGACAACGGTCTCGGAGCCTACCGGAAAGAAGTAACGGAGGGGGAACACAATAAATAACAGAGCAATCAAATGTAACACAAAGCAAGACACGGCAATACGTTGTGCTAGGGGTGACCTAACGCAGGAATAGGTGATACCGGTGAAGGGGGGAAACATCCGGAAAAGTATTACCGATGTTTCACGTTTTTGGATAGACGGACTGGACAGTGAAAGTTGCATGTTCGCTATGCTAGGGACGTGTGGCTGATCAACGGACTGTGTATTTGGATCTGTCTCATCGTTCCGAGCAACTTTCATGTATAAAGTATTTTCATCCGAACTACGGATTATTTTATATGATTTTCCGAAGTTTAAATGATTTTCTAAAATTTCTGGATTTAATTATATTTCGAAATTAAAACAGAATATACTAAGTGTACCCATGGGTTTCCTAGTCTATTCTGTGGCAAGTGGGGCCAGTGGGGCTGGGTTGAACCAGTCAACATTTGACTGGTCAACACATGAATAGTAGAAGTGGATCCCACATGTCATAGGCTATACCTAAACAAATAAATAAATACTAACCTAATTAATAGGGTCCACATGTCATCTGCTAGTAGCTAACCTACATACTAATTAACCCTAAACTAATTGAACATGGGGCTGGCTTCACAAACACATAACACACACGCACACCCACAACTAGGGGTTAATTATGTTCTTTGTTAATAGAAGATAGCCTTTTGTGATTTCCGTACGATTTAATCCGTTCATCGAAAGGATTTGGTATGGGATAAAATGAAGTTTGTCAAGTATACTTTCTACTCATAATTTTTCTCGGCCTATTAGTAATTGTTTACCCGCTGATTAGAGGCTGTCAAGGGGGTTAGTCAGCGTAATATTCGCAAAGCTAGCCATAGTTACAGTAGCATTCAGCAGCAGCAGTACGTTCAGAGCAGCAGCAGTCATCGGCATGGCGCGGAGACGGCCAGGCAACGCCGCGCACGGCCGGATGCGGCCCGGGCCGCGTTGCCGGAGCTAGCTGCAGGCGGAGGCGGCGGCAAGGGTTCCAGCGGGCGCGCGCAGGACTAGCAGGGGCGGCGGCAGCGTCGGCGAGCGCGCGTGCAGGAAGCTCGAGCAGCGCGGGCGAGCATGGCCAGGCGGATGGGAGAGGCTGGCAGGTGCGGGTGACAGGGCAGCGCGGGCAGGGGAGCCTGGGGGCGTGGCCGGTGCGAGCGAACAGCGCCAGGGGCGGTGTCGCGCGCGTGGACAGCGATGGCGGCCACGGCCGACGCGGTCAGGCGAGGCGGACGCATGGCAGCGGGTGAGCGGCGGTAGGCGGAGGCGAGGCCACGGGTGGGCACGCGCGGGAGCGCAGGCTGCAGTAGCGAACGAGCCTGCGCGACAGTAGCAGCAGTAGCGCAGCAGTGGAGGTGGTCGAAGCAAGAGGCCATGAGGACTAAGGCGGCCAAAGTTCTGTGGGGAACGACGGCTATAGGCATGGGTCGAGCAGGGAAGAGCGGGAATCGAGTGAGGACCTCACCGCGGTGTCATAGGCGAGATCGAGAAGGCCGAGGGTGGAGCGACGGCGACGAATTCGTCGATGGCGTCGCGGTGGCTGGAGGTTGAAGAAGACGTCGATCCCTGCGATCCAGGGGCTCTCGGCTCCAACTGGTGGACGTAGTCGAAGGAGTGGACATCGGTGAAGCTCGCGGACGAGGTGGCTGGGCGCGGGGAGCTCGGTGGGCGCGTGGATGTCGGAGGCCATGGCGATGCAGGTTCGGCCAAGGGTTGCGGGGACGAAAGCGGCACAGGGGAGGGGAAAAGGAGAGCTAGGATTTGTCAACGCGTCGAGGGGGATCTTATAGACCGTCAAGGAGCCATGGATGCACGGCGCGTGGACGATCCATCCATGGACGCACGAGCAACGGCCAGCACTCCCCTGATGAACAGGGGTTGAAGATGGGGAGCTGGTGGGCTGGGCCTGGTGGCCGGGATGCCCGGTTGGGCCGAACGGCCCAGGGGGAAGGGGATTGGTTTCTTTTGTTTTGTTTTATTTTTACCTTTGTTTTCTGTTTTCTTTTATTTCTTTAATAGTTTACAGTTTTACAAAAAGTAAAACCCACACCTAAATTAAAGTTACAATTCCAACTACTGTCACAAAAAGTTTTACCCCTGAACAAAATAGTTTAGTATTTTATAAAATTCAAAAGACATTTATTTAATTGTTTTAGCTACTATTTTATTCATTTTAGATTATTTAAAAATCTTATAAAAGTGTGGTTTCTCCACCATAATTACCTATGCATCATTTGTCTCCACCCGAACATTTAGTTTTAATATTTGAAAACTTTTATTGTTTGACTTTATTTTAAATTTGAACTGACGCGAGTTTATCAACAGTAACCGAGCTGACGCGTTATCATTAGCGGAGGTTCACTGTAGCTTAATTATCCGGGCGTCACAACTTTCCTCTTCCCCCTCCTCATTTTCGTGGGAGGAGGGTGCCTCGGTGTTATCGGACGATGAGTCCGATACGACCTTGCGCCGAAGACCTTTCCTGGTCCCCGTGGCCTTCTTCTTGGCCTTCTTCTCCGGCGCCTCAGAGGGCGCCGGAACCAGCATTTCCGTTAAGAGAGCCCTTGTTGGATCCTCGGGCAGTGGGGCCGGACAATCGATCCGCTCCACTGTCGCGACCCACTCCTGTTAAATGGCGTGGAGGTTTAGATCCCCCACATGATTATACTGGGAAAGAAACATCTTATGAGATATAAGGAGCTTACCGGATTGGCAAGGCACTTTGCGCTGAGTCCGCGATCCTCGGTAAGGGGAGGAGGTACCTCGGCGGACTTGAACATCACCTTCCAGATGTCCTGGTGTGTCGTGTCGAAGAGCTCTTGCAGCGTCTGGTGCTTAGCCGAGTCGAACTCCCACATATTGAATGCCCGTTTTTGACACGGGAGGATCCGGCGGAAGAGCATGACCTGGACCACGTTGACAAGCTTGATTTTCTTGCTTATCATGTTTTTAACATAGTTCTGGAGTCCGGTCAGCTCCACCGATGAACCCCAGGATAGGCCCTTCGCTTTCCAGGATGTGAGCCGCATGGGGATGCCAGATCAAAATTCGGGGGCCGCCACCCAGTTGGTGTCACGCGGCTCGGTGATGTAGAACCACCCTGATTACCACCCCTTTACGGTCTCCACATAGGAGCCTTCGAGCTAGGTGACGTTGGGCATTTTTGCCCACAATGGCGCCTCCGCACTCCGCTTGCTGGCCGACCACCATCTTCGGTTTAACGTTGAAGGTCTTCAGCCACATGCCGAAGTGGGGCTTGATGCGGAGGAAGGCCTCGCACATGACGATCAACACCGAGATGTTGATGATGAAATTGGGGGCCAGATCGTGGAAGTCCAGCCGTAGTAGAACATGAGCCCGAGGACAAATGGGTGGAGGGGAAATCCCAGCCCACGGACGAAATGGGTAAGGAATACAACCCTTTCGTGGGGTCCGGGGGTAGGGACGATCTGCCCCGCGTCTGGGAGCCGGTGCGCGATATCTGCGGCTAGGTATCCGGCTTCCGAAGCTTCATAATGTTCTCCTCTGTAACGGAGGAGACCATCCACTTGCCTCCCGCTCCGGACATGTTTGGAGTGGTTTTATGGAGAAAATGCGAACTTGAGCGCTGGAGCTCGAGTGCGCGAGAATGGATGGGCAGGGAAGAAGAAGGCGTGGGTGAAAAGCAGGAGTCCTTGTCCCTTTATAAGGGCGGAAGAAATTGTGCGCCTCCCCACCCGCCTGGTAAACTCGCTTATTCCCCAAGCGCCGTGATTGATGGCGCGGTTGGGTTACCCACACCCGTATTGATGAGAATCCCTTGATAAGGGGACACGATCTCTGCTTCGACAAGACATGCCAAGAAAACCACCTCACAATATGTGCAGTAGCTAGTTGAGAAAAATGGTTCGAATAATGACCGGGCCATGGCGTGATGTCACGCTATGAAATTTGTCAGTAGATTAGATTTGTGGGATATTATACTCTCTACGGTGGTATGTGGAATTTGTTTTGCGGAGCCGGACACTATCCTTGTGTTCGAAATCTTCTATGGAGTATTCGGAGGAAGAACCCTCCTTGCAATGCCGAAGACAATCTACGTGCCGGACTCATCGTCATTGAAGCCTGGTTCAGGGGCTACTGAGGGAGTCCTGGATTAGGGGGTCCTCGGACGACCGGACTATATCCTTTGGCCGGACTGTTGGGCTATGAAGATACAAGATTGAAGACTTCGTCCCATGTCCGGGTGGGACTCTCCTTTGTGTGGAAGGCAAGCTTAGCAATTCGGATATGTAGATCTCCTCCCTTGTAACCGACTCTGTGTAACCCTAGCCCCTCCGATGCCTATATAAACTGGAGGGTTTAGTCCGTAGGACAACAACAATCATAATCATAGGCTAGCTTCTAGGGTTTAGCCTCTACGATCTCGTGGTAGATCAACTCTTGTAATACTCATAACATCAAGATCAATCAAGCAGGAAGTAGGGTATTACCTCCTTCGAGAGGGCTCGAACCTTGGTAAACATTGTGTCCCCCGCCTCCTGTTACCATCCACCTTAGACGCACAGTTCGGGACCCCCTACCCAAGATCCGCCGGTTTGGACACCGAAAAACACCACTGCTAAGAATTCTTTTTTAGTAGTAGCATAATTTCTTTGAGGACTGTCTAGAGTTTTACTAGCATAATGAATAACATTCATTTTCTTATCAACTCTTTGTCCTAGAACAACACCAACAACATAGTCACTAGCATCACACATAATTTCAACAGGCAAGTTCCAATCAGGTGGTTGAACAATAGGTGGAGAAATTAAGGCTTTCTTGAGTGTTTCAAAGGCTTCTAAACAATCATCATAAAAAACAAAAGGAATATCCTTTTGCAAAAGACTAGTGAGAGGCCTAGAAATTTTTAGAAAAGTCTTTGATAAATCTCCTATAGAAACCAGCATGACCTAGGAAACTATGAATACCTTTTATATCTTTAGGACATGGCATTTTCTCAATTGCTTCAACCTTAGCTTGGTCCACTTCAATACCTCTTTTAGAAATTTTATGACCCAAGACAATGCCTTCATTAACCAGAAAGTGGCACTTATCCCAATTCAAGACAAGATTTGTTTGTTCACATCTCTGCAAAACTCGATCACGATTGCTTAAATAATCATCAAAAGACTTCCCATAAACAGAAAAGTCATCCATGAAAACCTCAATGGTATTTCCACAAAAATCAGAGAATATACCAGTCATACTGTAACATCCCAAAATTTCAATTTGGAATGTTATACATAGGTCATTCATGCATATCACATTTTTATTGCATTTCGTTTTGCAATCCTCGAAATCCTAAGCAACCCAAGGACCCTCAGAGAGAGTTGGGGATTTCCTAGTTCTCATATTTGAATTTTTCTCAAATATCGAAACAAGAATCACTTTGGTTTTAATATATTTTCTCTCCGAAAACATTTCATACTAAAAATATGAGAGGAGGTAAAATGACTTCTCCAAAATAAAGGAAATATTGGAGGAAGAATATTAAAATCAATCATTATATTTTATTTGGATTTTATCTCTATTTTATTTGAATTAGGAAAAATATGCGTTTTTCAAAATTGCATTAGAGGCCCAAATAAATGTTCACTTTGTCCACTATATTTTTAGAGGACGAGGAAAATTTATTTCAGGATTTTTGGAGTCCATTATGTATTTCTATTAATCGTTTTTCTGCATGACGGAATATTTTTTTAAAAAGAGTTCTAACCAACTCCGGGCCGTAACCGGCCAGGACTCCCCAGGCCGGCTCTTTATAAGCCGCCGCCCCCCGACCCCGCTGCCCACCCGAGCCCAGCCGCCGCCCGCGCCCAAATCCTAACCCTAAGTTGCCGCCGGACGCCGCCGGATCCGCCGCCAGAGTACGCCGCCATCCCATTCCACGAGGTAGCCGCCGATTTTTCTTAAAAACCGATAGGTTTTTATTTTGAAAACCTAGATCTCGTTTTTTTAGAATTGGTTTTGTTTGGTTTTCTCGGTTCGGTTAAATAGTAGATGTTTGTCCGTATGTTCGTTTTAACGAACGTTGTTCGCCCATTAGCCGCAGACAGCGAACGTTCGTTCGTTAGCCTGTTCGTCAGTTTTTCTTTTTCCAGGGTTTTTCGCGATTATTTTCAATTGTGATTTCTTCCCTGATTTTCATTTTAGTTCATATTTTCGCTCATTTATTGGAATGACGCGATTCAAGCGCCTAGATCTTCGTCTCGAAGTTCTCTTTCTGTTTAACCAACTTGAACAAGATTTTGATACAGTAAAATTTGACTTTAGTCCAGATTAGTAATCGGATCTTGTTTCTTTCGTAGTTTGAGTTTTGTTGCTCCGTTTGATTTGATTCTTTTTGCAAACCGGAGTTCTTCATCTGAACTTTCTAGTTAGATCTTATAATTTGAGTTTTTACCCTTGCATCATTGCTTGAGTGCTTATGCATGTTATTGTTTGTTTGCGATAGAATTCCCGGAGTGCGAAGCGTGCTACTACGAGTCACTAGGTTTTGCGGATCGTCAGCAAGACAAGTAACACATTGATAATACTTCTTTCATACCCAGTTTTTATGCATTAGTTCCAATCCTCAAACATTGCATGATTAGGATGTGTTTAACATGTGGGTATTGGGAAGTAGATGATGAGGTAGAACCTATTGCGCTATTTTTTATCAAACCCCTGGGAGTTGCTTCTGCGTTATGCTTTTTGCTCTGCTATGCTCGTAGACGTGGTTTGGTTTCAGAGATCCATGACAGATGTGAGTGTTTAATTAATGGTTAAATTAAGGTGGCAACTTTAGTACACATCTGGGTGGATTGCTTGTGGGCACCTGGAGAATCCAGTGTTGTCCTAGGATATCCCGGAGTACCCGTGTGATCATCCTACTGTCTGCCACCCAGGTTCAAAGTGATCATAAGATTATTCATGCTAGAAACTTCCGTGTGCAACCACAAGCTATTATGGGCTCTAGCATAGTTGAGTATGTTGCATGACCTCTTCCAATGGTGGGCTAGCAGATGTAGAGGGAAAGTAGGTGTAACTGTCCACCCGGGGTTAGAGTTAATGTTTCTGAAAGATTGTGTCTCGGTCATCCATTTGTCAAACACGATGTAGTGCGAGAAATCCAACGGAGGAGATCAAGTCTTGTGGGCAAAAGTGCGCAAACCTCTGCAGAGTGTACAAACTAATCATGGTTAGCTGTGTCCCCGGTTATGGACATCTTGAGTATCTGGTTCTTGGATTATCATATGGATCTCATCACTCTAAATTAATTTTGTTGGGTTGATAATTACTTTTAATTGGGATTGAGTTGGAGGAACCTTCTCAATGTTGTTCAACTACCATGATAGTTAAATAAAATATATTCCTTTATTGTAGGGAAAAATTGGCTTTTCACAAAAACATATTAACCGTAGAGCCTCCACCAGCCATATATGCATATAGTGATAGCATTTATCTGTTCATTATTCTACTGTGTTACATTGCCAGCATATTCCATGTGCTGACCCGTTTTCGGGCTGCAACGTATCATGTTGCAGACTTTTCAGACGACGAGTAAGGTTCGCTAGGCCGTTGTCGTGCACTCAGCTATGCCGTTGGAGTTGATAGACTCACTTTATCTGCCAAGCCTTCCGCTGTTATCTTATTTAGATGGCCTTAATCCATATTTATTGTAATAAGTTCTCTTTGGAGACTATCGATGTAATAAGTGTGTGATTGCTACTCTGTTATAAATCTTTGAGTACTGTGTGTGTCAGCATTACCGATCCAGGGATGACACTGAAGCACAGAGACTTGACGGTCTAAGGTCGGGTCGCTACAAGATGGTATCAGAGCACACGCTGATTGTAGGACACGACCACTAAGAAAAGCCATAGGCCATTCTTCTCTACTCATTTCTGACTCCTCTCCATTTTCTACTCTTTAGGATGGTGGACTCAAGGAACAAGTTTGCACAACCGGATGAAGACACACCTTTTGGACGACACTTGAAGGAAGTCACTAGGTACCTGAACATTGGAATACCAAGCTTCACCGGGACCTACACCGCCACTTTACCAGAAGAGGAGCGCTGGATGATTCAAGTTCAAGTTCCAGGAAGGACATTCACGCCAGTCACTAAGCCCATAGAGTTTTCCTTTGATGCACCAACCTGGAGTCTAGGTAAGAGTATGGCAGCCCACATTGCCATTGGACGTATTAGAGAAGTTTACAAACATGAGCTGAAGGACACTATCTACCAGATATGTGGGCATCGAGATGAGCAATGGGAGATGATCAGTACCAGGAAGGATAGGTCTATTGCAGCTTTCATCCCGGAGTTAAACCAGCACATTCGTCGCCAAGAGAACCAGATGTGTGCAAGCATGATAGATTTGAAGAAGGCGATGACCAGGAACATGGAGCTAGAAGAGGAACTCAAGTCTACGCGCAATGGATATGAGGAGGAAATCGCAATACTATTGGAGAAGAATGACGACCTGATAAAGAAGATCGGAGTATTCATGGGAGACCCCGCACCAGGAAGAGATGAAGACGAACCCAAGGAGATACGTTCTGAAGACTACATCATCATCGACGACACCGACTCCGACCCCGACAGTAGTGATGATGACTATGAAGATGAAGCTGGAGCAGATATTATGGAGTCTTCCACCGATCAAAATTACTAGTAGACCACCATATGATCAAGTAGTTTTCCCCCATTATATAGTATAGTCTGAGCACTGTATGATAGTTAGACCGATTGTATGCCCTTGCTTGATTGATTGAGTGATATGTTTGTGTTTGTCTCATGTGCATATGGGTAGTGTCTTCTCACTAGACCTCATTCTATTCTAATCTCTTCCCTCTAAACCCATCAGATGCCTCCGAGACGTGATACCGGATTTGTCTTCCCACTGGAGCGCACTCAGTTGATCCAACAGCAGAATGCCTTGATGCAGTTGTTAGTTCAGAACCAAGGCAACAACAACAACAACAACCCACTGCCACCACCTCCAGTTGATAACTTAGCCCGTTTTCTGAGGTTGCAGCCGCTGGTGTTTTCCAGTTGCACCAAGCCAATAGTTGCGGATGACTGGCTGCATAGGATTGGAAGGGAGTTGACCACCGCAGGTTGCACAGATGTTGAGAAGGTGCGTTTTGCCGCACACCAACTGCATGGACCAGGAGCCTCATGGTGGTAGAATTACCCAGCCACTTTTCCTATAGTCAATATCACATGGGATCAGTTTCAGCAAGCATTCCGCACAGTCCACGTCTCAACTGGAGCAATGAGCATGAAGAAGCGTGAGTTTCGCAACTTACGCCAAGGGAACCGTGCTGTGGGGCAGTACGTGGAAGAGTTTAGCAAGTTATCCCGCTATGCCCCAGATGATGTGGCCACTGATGCTGCGAAGTAGGAGAAGTTTATGGAAGGGCTGAATGATGAAATGAGTATGCAGTTAATGGTGGCAACATTTAACAACTATCAGGAGTTGGTAGATAAAACTCTCATGATCGAAGGGAAGCAGCAGCAAATAGAGAGTCGCAAGAGGAAATATGGACAAGGGAAGTACAATTCAGGAGCTGAGCAGAAGCCTCGCTTTACCCCGAACTCGGGAGGGCTTACCCATAACCATGGAGGCCACACTCACAATGGAGGAAGTTCTCATAATCATAATGGCCCAAAGAATGGGAATGGGAATGGAGCAAGCAGCAATCAGAACCGCTCCAATCCAGCCACACCCGCCAAGAGGGACCTAAGTCACATTACTTTTTTCAAGTGCGGGAAGACTGGACAATATTCCACTGAGTGCCCTGAAGCAAAGAACGGAAATGGTAATGGGAGCTCTGGGAAGAAGCCCAATCCATTTAACAAAGGACAAGTGAACCACGTGAACGTGGAGGAGGTTGAAGATCAACCAGATGCAGCTATCGGTAAGTTTTTAGTTAAATCGTTTACTGCAATCGTTCCTTTTGACCCTGGTGCATCGCATTCATACATATCCAGGGGATTTGTGGATAACTATAAGTTGCCCACTAAAGTTCTTAGGACACCTGTGCTAGTAACCTCACCCGGAGCTGAGTATATGGCAAGAAGTGGATGTTTTCAGATGCCATTAACCATAGGTAGTCATGTTTTCCCCTCTGACTTGATAATTCTAGAGTCGCAAGGATTGGATGTGATACTAGGAATGGATTGGCTGTCGATGTATGGAGGAAACATCGATTGCGCCAGTAAGTCTATTCTGCTTACCACCCCGGAGGGAAAGAGGATCAAGTATGTATCTAGGTGTGCGCCAAGGACAACCCAAGTAAATTCTCTCATGGGAGTTGTTCAGGAGGAAGTGCCTGTTGTGAAGGATTACCCAGATGTATTTCCAGAGGAGTTACCAGGCATGTGTGACGCCCCGAGACCGATGTGCCAGGTGTCGTCCAGTTATTCGCTGTCATTGCCATGTCATTTGCTAGCGTGTTGCATTTCATCATGTCATCATGTGCATTGCATCATCATGTTTTAAAAACCTGCGTCCGTCCGGGTTCCCCCAGTTCCTTCTGTTGTCCGTTCTGAGCCCAGCCACACTTGCACGTCCGAAATATTATTTTATAAGTGGCCAGAAAATGTTCTCGGAATGGGATGAAAGTTGGCATGCGGTGTTTTTATGTTGTAGGTAGGCCGCCTGCCAAGTTTCATCGCGTTCGGAGTCCGTTTGACGCCCCAACGGATAACTATAGCGGCAGTATAGCCGGTCTAACGTCGGACGTTTTCGGTCTCCGAAAACTGTTGCTGGGCTTTCCCTCTCTTTCCTCTCTAGACTGTCTACACAGCCCACTACTTACCATCAGGTCCAACCTAACCTCTCTTGTCAGCCCGCGGCCCTTCTCGCACGCGTCCGAAAGCTGCCCCGGAACCGAACCGGACATTCGTCACCATTGGATCCGGATCATCCCCAAACGTCTACAAAACATCTCCGTTTTGTTTATTGGACTTCCTAACCTAGTTATCTCGGCCCGTCCGATTTTGATCGGAGGGACCAAATCGCGCTACACCTAGTTCCCCAATTACCTTCAGTTTAGTTTTGCACTCGACCAGTCTATTTTTCTCAACTGCCCGATTTCGATCGAAGTTTCTGAATCTACCCTAAACTTCCCCCCTATTTCCATATATAAAAGACTCCTAGTCTAAATCTTGACAAAACCCTAAAATCTAGGGGGTTTGTCCCTGCCGCCGCCACACTGCATATCCCACCTCGGGATCGATCCCCATCCAATCAGTTTGTGCGTCCCCGATCCAAAAATCCTATCGATCTCCCCCCTCCAACCAGCGCCTCCCCTGATTCCCTCGTCCACCTCCTGCAGCCCTGAGCGCCCGAGGCCCCAACAACCCGTGCACCAGCCGGCCACCGAAGCTCCTCTGCGGCCTCCTTCCTCGCCCGACGACCACCGCCGCTGCCGGCAACCACCACCAGGGACAGCGCCGCCCCGTGCCCTTTCCATTTTTCTCTTTTCCCTTCGCTCCTCATGTCATTTTGGACCTCGCAGAGACCTCCCAGGGAGGCCGCGATGGCGTCCAGGAGGCTTCGGGCATCAGCACCTCCTCTTTCGCGCCGGATCCACCATGGGGACGGACGGATCCGTCGTCCTCGACCCCATGACCTCCTCCTTCGTGCCTCCCCATCATCATCTACGGCGCCAAGTTGCCGCCCTCCTTCGCGTCCTGCCGTCGCCACGAACCATCCCCGTCGCCTGCACCTCCTCAAGCAGCGCCGCCGTGCCTGCACACCTATGGCGAAGCTCTGGTGAGCCAAGCCGCGCCCGCGCCCCTATTTCTTCCTTCCCCTTCACTTTCTATCTCTCACACGTCTCCCTCTCTCTCTGATGCGTCCACAGGAGGAGCATCACCCTCGCCGGAATCCTTCTCCTCGCTGCTGCCTCCGCTTCACCAAGCTCTGCGCCCCGCCCGCCGGCGACCAGAGCCGCCGTGTGCCCTCTCCTTCCCGTCTCGCATCATCCCAGCGCCGCCAAGTCCATCCCCAGCCTCCTCCTGCTTCTGCATGCGAGGAAGACAAACCCCGTGCCAAGCCCCGCGTGTTTCCTCTGCTTTGTTGACCGCGCGAGCATCGTCAGCGCTCCCCTCTGCCTCGCTCGTGGACTGGATCCAATGCCTCTTGCCAAGGCCCAACGCCAGTGAGCCGGCCCGTTTCCTTGTCGGCCCAGCCGCGCCTCCTCAGGCCGGACGTGAGCAGCTCTCCCAGCCCAGTTCACTTCAGTTCAGCCCAGCCATGTTTTTTCTTCTGCCTGGCGTTTTATCTACTTATCCAGCGGATTACTGTTTTATAGAAAAACCCCTGTTCTTCATGCATTTAATAACTTGACAACCGTGCATCGGATCTAAATAAAATGAAAGTTGCTTAGATTTTTTCTAGTTTAATAATATGCAACTTTCATCCATGTTTGAAATGTTTAAAATGCTGTTTGGTTAAATTTGCCCCTATGCCATGTTAAAATGATTTATTTCATAACTAAATAACCGTAGCTCGGTTTTAAATAATCTTTATATGTAAATGGGGTAGAAAAATGCCTAGATTATCATGATGGCTTTACTTTGCATGTTAAACAACTCTAAAATTGAGTTTAGGGCAGAACAGTACCAAACCTAATATTTGCATATGGGGATTTACCGGAATTGTTGTTCGTTGCTTCTGGCCTCTTTTAAACTTGCCTAGGTAGATAGTTTCATTATGCTTCACCTCTTTCCATGCTAACAACATTTAATCTTGTTGGGTACATAAACGAGAGTGAACTAAATAAGTCACGTGGTGTTCCGTTAATATGCAACTCGTTGCATATTGAGCTCCACTTAATTTGTAGGGTTGTTTGTGCACTTTGCTATGACATGCCTCATTAAACTAGACATGCATCATACTTGTTTGCGCATCGTGCCATGCTTATGTGTTGGATGTTTACTATGTTGTGTGCTTTCTTTCCGGTGTTGCTTCTTCGGGTTGGTTCCATTAACGTCGCGTTTGTGAGGACCCATTCGACTACGTCCGTTTATCTTCTTCATGGACTCGTTCTTCTTCCTTGCGGGATGTCAGGCAAGATGACCATACCCTCGAAATCACTTCTATCTTTGCTTGCTAGTTGCTCGCTCTTTTGCTATGCCTATGCTGCGATACCTACCACTTGCTTATCATGCCTCCCATATTGTTAAGCCTAGCCTCTAACCCACCTTGTCCTAGCAAACCATTGTTTGGCTATGTTACCGCTTTGCTCAGCCCCTCTTATAGCGTTGTTAGTTGCAGGTGAAGATTGGAGTTTGTTCCTTGTTGGAACATGGATATTATTGTTGGGATATCACAATATCTCTTATTTAATTAATGCATCTATATACATGGTAAAGGGTGGAAGGCTCGGCCTTATGCCAGGTGTTTTGTTCCACTCTTGCCGCCCTAGTTTCCGTCATATCGGTGTTATGTTCCTGGATTTTGCGTTCCTTACACGGCTGGGTTATAATGGGAACCCCTTGACAGTTAGCCTTGAATAAAACTCCTCCAGCAAGGCCCAACCTTGGTTTTACCATTCGCCACCTAGCCTTTTCTTTTCCATTGGGAGTCGCGCTCCCGAGGGTCATCATTATTTTAACCCCCTGGGCCAGTGCTCCTCTGAGTGTTCGTCCAACTTGTCAGCCGCCGGTGGCGACCAGGGGCAACTCTGGGCTGGCCTACCGGAAGTTTGGACAATCCGGTATGCCCTGAGAACGAGATATGTGCAGCTCCTATCGGGATTTGTCGGCACATTCAGTTTCTTTGCTGGACTTGTTTTACCATTGTCGAGGATGTCTTGTAACCGGGATCCCGAGTCTGATCGGATTGTCTGGGAGAAGGAATATCCTTCATTGACCGTGAGAGCTTGTGACGGGCTAAGTTGGGACACCCCTGCAGGGATTTGAACTTTTGAAAGCCGTGCCCGCGGTTATGGGCAAATGGGAATTTGTTAATGTCCGGTTGTAGAAAACCTGAAGTTGACCTTAATTAAAATACATCAACCACGTGTGTAACCATGATGGTCTCTTCTTGGCGGAGTCCAGGAAGTGAACACGGTGTTGGAGTTATGCTTGACGTAGGTTGTTCTAGGATCACTTCTTGATCATAGATTCTCGATCGTGCTTTTGCCTTCTCTTCCCGCTCTCATTTGCGTATGTTAGCCACCAAATATGCTAGTCGCTTGCTGCAGCTCCACCTCATACCTTTTACCCTTCCTATAAGCTTAAATAGTCTTGATCGCGAGGGTGTGAGATTGCTGAGTCCCCGTAACTCACAGATTACTTCCAAAACCAGTTTGCAGGTGCCGATGATACCGTGCAGGTGACGCAACCGACCTCAAGGAGGACCTCGATGAAGATCTTGTCCTTTGTGTTGTTTCGTTCTAGTTGATCAGTAGTGGAGCCCTGTTGGGGTCGATCGGGGATCTGTGTAGCTTTTGGGGTAGTCTTCTTTCATTTTGGTTCCGTAGTCGGACCTTGATTGTATTCTGATTGATGTAATGCTTTATTCATGTATTGCGTGAAGTTGCGATTGTAAGCCAACTATGTATCTCTTTCCCTTATGTATTACATGGGTTGTGTGAAGATTACCTCTCTTGCGACATTGCTTACAATGCGGTTATGCCTCTAAGTCGTGCTTCGACACGTGGGAGATATAGCCGCATCGTGGGCGTTACAGCATGCCTCCAGATCGAGACATCGAGTTTTTGATAGAGCTGTTGCCAGGCACCGGGCCTATATCAAAGAGACCATACCAGATGCCCGCAGATGATCTGGAGGAGATCAAGAAACAGATTAAGGAGTTATTGGAGAAAGGTTACATCCAACGGAGTTCATCACCATGGGGAGCCCCAGTACTCTTAGTTGAGAAGAAAGATGGATCATTGAGAATGGTTGTTGATAAACGTGCGTTGAATGAAGTGACGATCAAGAACAGGTACCCACTGCCGATGATCAATGATTTGTTTGACCAGCTGGAAGGAGCTAAAGTGTTTTCGAATATCGATTTGCGATCAAGATACCACCAGTTGAAGATTCGAGAAAAGGATATACCTAAGACAACTTTCACCACAAGGTACGGGCCGTATGAGTATACGGTTATGTCATTTGGATTTACTAATGCCCCTTCCTATTTCATGAGTATGATGAACAAGGTGTTCATGGAGTTCTTGGGTAAGTTTGTTGTGGCGTTCATTGATGATATCTTGGTATACTCAAAGAATGAAGAGGAGCACAAGGAGCATTTGCGATTAGTTCTCAAGAAGCTCAGGGAACATCAGATGTATGCCAAGTTCAGCAAATGTGAGTTTTGGTTGAAGGAAGTTGGATTCCTTGGACATGTTATATCAGGAGAAGGTATAGCAGTAGACCCCACCAAGGTTAAATAAGTCACTGATTGGTTATCACCCACCTTAGTCGGAGAGATCCGCAGTTTTCTTGGACTAGCAGGATATTACCAGAGATTTATTGAGAATTTCTCTAGAATTGCGAAACCCATGATAGAGTTGTTGAAGAAGGACACCAGGTTCAAATGGATAGAAGAATGTGAGGCCAGTTTACAGGAGTTGAAGAAACGTTTGACTACAGCCACAGTGCTAATTTTGCCGGATATACGCAAGGATTTCCAAGTGTATTGCGATGCATCTTGCTTAGGACTTGGAGGAGTACTTTTGCAAGATGGAAGAGTTGTTTCATATGCCTCACGTCAGCTTCGACCGCATGAGTTGAATTATGCCACTCATGATTTGGAGTTAGCAGCCATAGTGCATGGGCTTAAGACCTGGAGACACTTTCTTATTGGAAACCGTTATGATGTGTACACGGATCATAATAGTTTGAAGTACATTTTCACACAGAAGGAGCTAAACCTCAGGCAAAGGAGATGGTTGGAACTTATAAAGGATTATGATATGAAGCTGCACTATCACCCAGGAAAGGCCAATGTCGTAGCAGACGCTTTGAGCCGGGAAAGTTATGCCAATACTCTCTTAATGGGAGGGATGCCAAAGGAGTTAGCCGAGGATATTAGGGAACTTCGTTTGGAGATTGTTCCTAGAGGTTTTATTGCAGCGATGGAAGTTCAGTCTACCTTGTTGGGAAGGATTCGTGAAGCTTAGAAGGTGACAAGGAAATTGCTGAGATAAAGGAGAGAATGAGCAAAGGAAAGGCCAAAGGTTTTCATGAGGATGAGCACGACACCTTGTGGTTTGAGGACCACATTTATGTTCCCAATAATGCAGAGATTAGGAAGTTGATACTACAGGAAGCTCATGACTCGCCATACTCAATACACCCCGGAAACACTAAGATGTATTTGGATTTGAAGGAGCATTTCTGGTGGACCGGTATGAAGAAGGATATTGCCGAGTATGTAGCCATATGTGATGTATGTCAGAGAGTGAAGGCAGAACATCAGAAGCCAGCAGGATTACTGCAGCCTATGCCGATACCCGAATGGAAGTGGGATAAGCTTGGCATGGATTTTATTACCAGATTACCCAGGACCCGATCGGGATATGATTCTATTTGGGTAGTAGTGGATCGCTTGACCAAAGTAGCTCACTTTATCCTAGTGAAAACCACCTATACAAGTGCAAAGTTGGCCAAGATATACATGACCAGGATCTTATGTCTGCATGGAGTCCCGAGGACCATTGTATCAGATAGAGGAACACAGTTTACTCCCAAGTTTTGGCATCAGTTGCACCAGACTTTGGGAACCAGGCTAGAGTTTAGTACAACTTCTCATCCATAGACAGATGGACAAACTGAGCGAGTCAATCAGATTCTGGAGGACATGTTGAGAGCTTGCGCGCTGGATTATGGATCTAGTTGGGATGACAATTTGCCCTACGCGGAGTTCTCATACAACAACAGCTACCAGGCCAGTTTGAAGATGGCACCTTTCGAAGCCCTGTATGGAAGGAGGTGCAGAACACCGTTGATGTGGGATGAAGTTGGAGACTGTCAGTTGTTTGTCCCGGATTTGATCAAAGAATCTGAAGAGAAGGTTAAGCTGATTTGAGATAGAAGGAAGGTAGCCCAATCACGAAAGAATATTTATGCAGATTCAAAAGGCAAGGAGGTAGTCTATGAAATCAGAGACAGAGCATATCTGCGAGTGTCGCCTCTGCGAGGAGTTAAGCCTTTTGGAGTTAAAGGAAAGTTAGCCCCAAGATTTGTAGGACCATACCGAGTCTTGGAACGCATGGGAGAGGTTGCCTACAAGTTGGAGTTACCCAAAGGACTATCAGGAGTTCATGATGTGTTTCACGTTTCCCAGTTGAAAAAGTGTCAAGCAGAGATGGCCGATATTCCTCTGAGAGATATAGTGCCCTTGGAAGCAATTCAGTTGGACAGTGATTTGACATATGAGGAGAAAACTGTCAGGATTCTCGAGTTTGCCAGCCGGGTTACTCGCAACAAAGTTATTAAGTTTTGCAAAGTTCAGTGGAGCCACCATACCGAGAATGAAGCCACCTGGGAACGAGAGTATGATCTACGAAAAGACCACCCACACCTATTTTCACGCCAGCCCGAATCTCAAGGGTGAGATTCATCTTAAGGGGGGTAGGTTTGTAACATCCCAAATTTTCAATTTGGAATGTTATACATAGGTCATTCATGCATATCCTATTTCTATTGCATTTCGTTTTGCGATCCTCGAAATCCTAAGCAACTCAAGGACCCTCAGAGAGAGTTGGGGATTTCCTAGTTATCATATTTGAATTTTTTCTCAAATATCGAAACAAGGATCACTTTGGTTTTAATAATTTTTCTTCCCGAAAATATTTCATACTAAAAATATGAGAGGAGATAAAATGACTTCTCCAAAATAAAGGAAATATTGGAGGAAGAATATTAAAATCAATTATTATATTTTATTTGGATTTTATCGCTATTTTATTTGAATTAGGAAAAATATGCGTTTTTCAAAATTGCATTAGATGCCCAAATAAATGTTCACTTTGTCTGCTATATTTTTACAGGACGGGGAAAATTTATTTCAGGATTTTTGGAGTCTGTTTAGTATTTCTTTTAATTGTTTTTTTGCGTGACGGAATATTAAAAAAAAGAGTTCTAAGCCACTCCGGGCAGTAACCAGCCAGGACTCCCCAGGCCAGCCCTTTATAAGCTGCCACCCCCCAACCCCGCAGCCCACCTGAGCCCAGCTGCCGCCCGCGCCCAAACCCTAACCCTAAGCCACCGCCGCCGCCGGACGCCGCCGGAGTAGGCTGCCGTCGCCATCCCGTTCCACGAGGTAGCCACCGGTTTTTCTTAAAAACCGATCAGTTTTTATTTCAAAAACCTAGATCTCATTTTTTAGAATCGGGTTTGTTTGGTTTTCTCGGTTCGGTTAAATAGCAGATGTTCATCTGTACGTTCGTTTTAACGAACATTGTTTGCCCGTTAGCCGCAGACAGCGAACGTTCATTCGTTAGCCTGTTCGCCAGTTTTTCTTTTTCCAGGGTTTTCCGCGATTTTTTTCGATCGCGATTTCTGCCCTGATTTTCGTTTTAGTTTATCTTTTCGCTCGTTTATCGGAATCAGGCGATTCAAGCGCCTAGATCTTCGTCTCGAAGTTCTCTTTCTATTTAACCAACTTGAACAAGATTTTGATACAGTAAACTTTGACTTTAGTCCAGATTAGTAATCGGATCTGGTTTCTTTCATAGTTTGAGTTTCCTTGCTCGGTTTGATTTGATTCTTTTTGCAAACCGGAGTTCTTCATCTGAACTTTCTGGTTAGATCTTCTAATTTGAGTTTTACCCTTGCATCATTTCTTGAGTGCTTATGTATGTTATTGTTTGTTTGCGATGGAATTCCCGGAGTACGAAGCATGCTACTACGAGTCACTAGGTTTTGCGGATCATCAGCAAGGCAAGTAACACATTGATCATACTTCTTTCATACCCAGTTTTTATGCATTAGTTCCAATCCTCAAACATTGCATGGTTAGGATGTGTTTAACATGTGGGTATTGGGAAGTAGATGATGAGGTAGAACCTATTGCCCTGTTTTTATCAAACCCCTGGGAGTTACTTCTACGTTATGCTTTTTGCTATGCTATGCTCGTAGACGTAGTTTTGTTTGAGAGATCCATGACAAATGTGAGTGTTTAATTAATGGTTAACTTAAGGTGGCAACTTTAATACACATCTGGGTGGATTGCTTGTGGGCACCTGGAGAATCCAGTGTTGTCCTAGGATATCCCAGAGTACCCGTGTGATCATCCTATGGTCCGCCACCCAGGCTCAAAGGGATCATAAGATTATTCATGCTAGAAACTTCCATGTGCAGCCACAAGCTATTATGGGCTCTAGCATAGTTGAGTATGTTGCATGACCTCTTCCAAGGTGGGCTAGCAGATGTAGAGGGAAAGTAGGTGTAACTGTCCACCCGGGGTTAGAGTTAATGTTTCTGAAAGATTGTGTCTCGGTCATCCGTTTCTCAAACACCATGTAGTGCAAGAAATCCAATGGAGGAGATCAAGTCTTGTGGGGAAAAGTGCGCAAACCTCTGTAGAGTGTACAAAATAATCATGGTTAGCTGTGTCCCCGGTTATGGACATCTTGAGTATCTGGTTCTTGGATTATCATATGGATCTCATCACTCTAAATTAATTTTGTTGGGTTGATAATTACTTTTAATTGGGATTGAGTTGGAGGAACCTTGTCAATGTTGTTCAACTACCATGATAGTTACATAAAATATATTCCTTTGTTGTAGGGAAAAATTGGCTTTTCGCAAAAACGTATTAACCGTAGAGCCTCCACCAGCCATATATGCATATAGTGATATCATTTATCTGTTCATTTTTCTACTGTGTTACATTGCCAGCATATTCCATGTGCTGACCCATTTTCGGGCTGCAACGTATCATGTTGCAGACTTTTCAGACGAGGAGTAAGGTTTGCTAGGCCGTTGTCATGCACTTAGCTATGCCGTTGGAGTTGATGGACTCACTTTATCTTCCAAGCCTTCCGCTGTTATCTTATTTAGATGGCCTTAAGCCATATTTATTATAATAAGTTCTCTTTGGAGACTATCGATGTAATAAGTATGTGATTGCTACTCTGTTATAAATCCTTTGAGTACTGTGTGTGTCAGCATTACCGATCCAGGGATGGCACTGAATCACAGAGACTTGACCGTCTGAGGTCGGGTCGCTACACATACATCTTTGAAAGGTAGCAAGTGAATTATATAAACCAAAAGGCATATGTCTATAAGCATAGGTTCCAAAAGGATAAGTAAAAGTTGTCTCTTCTTGATCAGGTTGAGAAACAGGTATTTGTGAAAAGCCAGAATATCCATCAAGGAAGCAAAAGTGTGTGTGCTTAGATAATCTTTCAAGCATTTGATCAATAAAATGCAAAGGATAATGATATTTTCTAGTTTCTTTGTTTAGTTTTCTAAAATCAATTACCATTCTATAGCCTCTAACAATTCTTTGTGGAATAAGTTCATTCTTATCATTAGGAACAACAGTTATACCTCCTTTCTTAGGAACACAATGAACAAGACTTACCCATCTACTATCAGCTATGGGATATACTATACCTGCTTCCAGAAGTTTTAATATTTCCGTTCTTACCACTTCTTTCATCTTTGGATTTAACCGATGTTGGTGGTCAACAACTGGTTCAGCATCAGGTTCCATATTAATCTTGTGCTGACATAGAGTGGGACTAATGCCATTTAAATCATCAAGAGTATATCCAATAGCAGCTTGGTGCTTCCTTAGAACTTTCAATAATCTTTCTTCTTCATGTTCTGAAAGGTTAGCGCTGATAATAACAGGATATATTTTCTTTTCATCAAGATAAGCGTATTTCAAAGTGTATGGAAATTGTTTTAATTCAAACATAGGATCACCTTTAGGTGGTGGTTGACCTCCTAGAGTTTCATAGGAAAATTGTGTTTAAGTAGAGGACGTTGTTCAAAGAAAATCTTATCTATTTCACTTCTTTCATGTATATGTAAATCATTTTCATGGTCTAGCAAATATTGTTCTAAAGGATCAGTAGGTGGTACAACAATAGAAGCAAGACCAATTAATTCATCCTTACTGGGAAATTCTTTTTCATGAAGATTTCTACTAAACTTGGGAAAAATTAAACTCATGAGACTCATTACCAAAACAAACACCAACAGTTTGCTTCTCACAATCTATTCTAGCATTAACAGTGTTCAAGAAAGGTCTACCAAAAATAATGGGACATAAGTCATCTTGTGGGGAACCAAGAACAAGAAAATCAGTAGGGTATTTTATTTTCCCACACAAGACTTCAACATCTCTAACAATCCCAATTGGTGATATGGTGTCTCTATTAGCAAGTTTAATAGTAACATCTATTTCTTCTATCTTTGCTAGTGTTATGTCATTCATAATTTCTTGATATAAGGTGTAAGGAATAACACTCACACTCGCACCTATGTCACATAAACCATGATAACAGTGATCTCCTATTTTAACTGAGATAACAGGCATGCCCACAACAGGTCTATGTTTATCCTTTTTTCACAGAAATAAATAACATGCCCATCCATATCTTCTTCCAAGAGATCTTTAACCATAGCAATGCTAGGTTCTACTTTAATTTGTTCATCAGGTTTAGGTGTTCTAATATAGCTTTCGTTAACCACCGTTGAAACTTTACCATGTTCCATTATCCTAACAGGGAAAGGTGGTTTCTCAATATAAGCAAAAGGGACAACTGGATCAACATCATAAATTATAGTTTCTTCTTTAACAGTTACTAGTTCTTTAATTTCTTCTTTAATAGGTGGGTGATATTTAAACCACTTCTCTTTAGGGAGTTCAACATGAGTAGCTAATGATTCACAAAACGAGGCTACTATCTCAGAGTCAAGTCCATATTTAGTGCAAAACTTTTGAAAAGCATCGGTATTCATAAAAGATTTAACACAATCATACTTAAGCTTAATACCTGACTCTTTACCTTAGTCGAGTTCCCAATCTTCAGAGTTGCATTTAATTCTTTCCAAAAGATCCCACTGGAATTCAATAGTCTTCTTCATAAAAGAACCAGCACAAGAAGTATCTAGCATGGTTTGATCATTACGAGAAAGCCGAGCATAAAAGTTCTGGATAATAATTTCTCTGGAGAGCTCATGATTGGGGCATGAATATAACATTAACTTAAGCCTCCCCCAAGATAGAGCGATACTTTCTCCTTCACGAGGCCAAAAATTATATATATAATTCCGATCACGATGAACTAGATGCATAGGATAAATTTTTTGGTGGAACTCCAATTTCAAACGATTCCAATTCCATGATCCAATATCATCGCATAGCCTATACCATGCCAATGCTTTTACCTTCAAAGATAAAGGGAAAACATTTTTCATAACTTCATATCCGGGTAAACCTGCAAGCTTAAACAATCCACAAATTTGTTCCACATATATCAAGTGCATATCAGGATGTTCGGTTCCATCTCCTGCATAAGGATTAGCTAGCAGTTGTTCTATCATACCCGAAGGAATTTCATATCCAATATTTTTAGTAGGCACAATAGGTTGAGGGGTAGCTAATTGTGGTTCCGGTCAAGGTGAAGATACCCCGAACAAACAACTCAAAGGATTTTTTTCCATACTAACAAGTGACAAAAAAATTCAGCACACTATATAAATGTTTCCTGACCAAATTCCACTTACCAAAGACGCTTCACTCCTCGGCAACGGCGCCAGAAAATAGCCTTGATGACCCACAAGTATAGGGGATCAATTTTAGCTATTTTTGATAAATAAGAGTGTCGAACCCAACGAGGAGCAGAAGGAAATGACAATTAGTTTTCAGTAAGGTAATGTCTGCAAGTGTTGAAATTGTAAGTAGCGGAGTAGTTTGATAGCAAGATAAATTGTAACGAGAAAGTAACGATAGTAGTAAAAAAAGTGCAGCAAGGTAGCCCAATCCTTTTGAGGCAAAGGACAGGCCAAAACGGTCTCTTATGATAAGCAAAGCGTTCTTGAGGGTACACGGGAATTTCATCTAGTCACTTTCATCATGCTGGTTTAATTTGTGTTTGCTACTTTGATAATTTGATATGTGGGTGGACCGGTGCTTAGGTGATGTTCTTACTTGTACAAACCTCCTACTTATGATTAACCCTCCCGCAAGCATCCGCAACTACGAGAAAAATATTAAGAATAAATTCTAACCTTAGCATTAAACTTTTGGATCCAATCGGTCGCTTATGGAATAGCGCATAAACTGGGGTTTAAGCTTCTGTCACTCTCAAAACCCATCATCTAATTGCTACTCCAAAATGCATTCTCTTAGGCCAAATATGGTGAAGTTTCATGTAGTCGACATTCACATGACACCACTAAGGGAATCACAACATACATATTATCAAAATATCGAACACATATCAAATTCACATGATTACTTGCAACATGATTTCTCCCGTGACCTCTAGAACAAAAGCAACTACTCAGAAATGATAATGATGCTCAAGATTAGAGGGCTATTAAATAGCATAATGGATCTGAACATATAATCTTCCACCAAATAAACCATATAGTAATCAACTACAAGATGTAATCAACACTACTAGTCACCCACAAGCACCAACCTATAGTTCCGGTAACAAGATTGAACACAAGAGATGAGCTAGGGTTTGCGATGAGATGGTGCTGCTGAAGATGTTGATGGATATTGCCCTCCCCCAAATAGGAGTTGTTGGTGATGACGATGACGATGATTTCCCCCTCCGGGAGGGAAGTTCCCCCGGCGGAATCGCTCCGACGGAGGGCAAAAGTGCTCCTGCCCAAGTTACTCCTTGAGACGGCGGCGCTCTGGCCCGAAAGTCCTCTCCTTATTTTTTTCTAGGTGAAAATGACATATATACCAAAAACTCGGCACCGGAGGTGGGCCTGGGTGAGCACAACCCACCAGGGTGCGCCTGGGCTCCCTGGCGTGCCCACGTGGGTTGTGCCCACCTGGTGGGCCCCCTTTGGTAGTTATTTGCTCCAATAATTCTTAAATATTCTATAAAAAATCTCCGTGAAGTTTCAGCTTGTTTGGAGTTGTGCAAAATAGGTAGCCTGATGTAGCTTTTTTAGGTCCATATTTCCAGCTGCCGGAATTCTCCCTCTTTGTGTGTACCTTGCAAATTGTGAGAGAAAGAGCATTAGAATTACTCCAAAAACCATTATTATGGATAAAAACATTATAAATAACAGTAAGAAAACATGATGCAAAATGGACGTATAAGTAGCCCCAATGTCTTGAAATGCTAAGGGGTGTGGATGAGGCTACCCGTGGTCTATCCCCCCGATAGTAGTCCTCGGAGCTAGTGAGGCGCCACAGCTCAAAGCCGGAGTGCCTCAGCAGTTTTTCCCTCTGAGAGATCCTATGTCTTGACTTTGTCTGGCTTGAAGAAGCCGCCTGACAGGAGCCGGCCGAGACAGGGTCGGCCACCTGGTGAATTTGAATCTCAACGGCGGGTTTCGGATGGTTCGCCCCCGGGTGGCACGCTAGCCGCCCGTTGCTTGCTCGCCACGCGTCGCCAACAGGCCAGGCCGGCCTGCCAGCCCATGCGCGCGACGGGACATCGCCGCAGGCTCGGGCCCACCACCACACGGCCTCGGCGCACGCGCGGATCTGCTGCGACCGAGGTGGGCGGTTACCCTTATGGGGCAGAGTAAATGTGCACCATCATGGCGCGGGATTTGCGGGGTCGTGCGGGGCGTGGACGCAGTTAATCCCCATGCTCCCACTAGGCGTCGCCTCAGCTCCGCCGTTGCCGCCATATAAATGGGGGAGGAGGGGGCGGCCAGACGCACGTGCGCCCCCTCCATTCTCCTCCTCTTCTTCTTCACTGCTCTTCTGCTTCCTCACCACCGTGGCTCCTTTGCTTCTTTGCCATTGCGCCACGCGCCATCTAAGTGTCGCCGTGACTCCATCGCCGACCGGCCTCTCCGCGCCACCGCCCAGCCACCGCAAGCCGAGCCATGGTGCGAGGGGACTAGACGACTCCAACGTCCATGAGGGGCACCTCGATTTCCTCCGTGCGACGTGGAGGCTTCCCATCGTGGCGAGGGTGGGGATGCGCCTCCCCGAGGCGAGGGAGATCTCGTCGGCGCCGAGGGATGGCGAGTTCGTTGTCTCCCAGAGCCACTTCCTCAGGGGATTCGGCCTGCCGGCAAGCGGCTTCCTCCGCTCCTTCCTTAACTTATATCTCCTTCAACCTCACCACCTCACTCCAAACACGGTGGTGTTGCTCTCCGCCTTTGTTACTTTCTGTGAGGGCTATCTCAACGTCCTTCCCACGCTCGAGTTGTGGGGCAGGTTCTTCTACCTCAAGCTGGGCACCTAGGCCAAGGGCGAACCGGCCTAGTGCGGGGCCTGCGTCGCCGTGCGGCGCATCGGCTCCGGGACCCGCTTCTCGGCCATTACGCCCCTGGAGTCGGCGAAGCTGTGGCAGAATTCATACTTCTACGTTCGCACCCTCGACCCAACTCGCGACTTCATTAACCTGCCGAACTTTGTGAGCGGCCCGCCTGCTGAGCCATGGAACAACTAGGGACAGCAGCCAAAACCTTTCCTTCTTGCTTCAAGAGATGATGGACTTGGAGGGCCTCAAGCCGGAAGACCTGCTAGCCACCTTCGGCGAGCACTGGGTTTCGGCCCTCCAAGCCCGACCACATGTGATCGGCGAGATGAGCGGCCGCCAGGATCCGTGCCAGATGTCGACCAAGGAGCTGCCGACTGTTGAGGTGGTTCGGCATGTCAATTCTTCTCCGGGAGGCAGCTCAGCGAGACCGACTGGAGCTTCTGCAAGGTGCCATACAGCCGCGCTAATCCGCCCCCATCGGTTAGTATCTGGTCCCCATTCTTTTCCCATGCATTGCTCTTCATCCAAACTGACCACCCGGGCGTGGGACAGCGCTTCCCTGGCTAGGCGGTAGTCAGCACTACAAAAAAATACACTTCCGTGATGATACGTGTTTGTCACAGTAGGTCGCTTTTTTTGTCATGCATGTACATCCATGAAAAATTTATGACAGAATCAAGATAGTCATACATGTGCCGTCGTAGAAGTGTTCCATGACATTACCAAAATTATCATCACGGAAGTGTCCACTTCCATGACGATAAATCGCGCGTCACAGAAGTGCTTTCGTCAAGGGTGACCAAAATGTGGCATCCATCATAACGGAACGTCGTTAAGCTATCGGGTCGGGTTTTGGATCCGATAACCCGTTAACAGCCCCGACCAATGGGGACTTTCCACGTGTAAAATCATCATTGGCTGGAGAAAACACGTGTCGGCTCATCAATGGGACAGATGTCAACCACTCATTGGACGGAAGGCGCCTTTGATACGTCGACACGTGGCACGGCCCAACAGAGGCCCATTCCTGTGAAAAGGCCAACCCGTTTGACTTGGTCAAAAGCTGACGGGCCGGCCCATGGAAAGCCTGTTAACGGCCTGTTGGAATATAGCCCATTTATAGCCCGCTAACCCAAGGCCCATTACACCCTATCAGAATTAGGCCCAGTAGCGTCATCTGGGCCATCCAATATGATTCCAGCCCGTTTTCACTTCTGGCCCATGCATGGCCCATGACGCCTTTCGGCCCATATGAGGCCCTATGTAACTCTTGGCCTACTAACGGCCCGTGGTGAAACTGGGCCGTAATGAACAGTGTATCACTTTACACCCATTAATGGCCCGTGGTGAAACTGGCCCGTAATGAACAGTGTATCACTTTATACCCATTAACGGCCCATTATTCCGTTGCGCCGTTTCCAGCCCATGTTATCTTTCAGCCTTCTCAGAGCCCATTTATTCTTGGGCTCATTTCCAGCATTTGTTTACTTACGGCCCGTTACTGTCATTTTCTGCTTGTGGGCCAAATTTAGCCCGTGGTTACAGTCGGCCCATTTGTGGTCCGTTAATGCGTTGGGCCGATTACATAGCGTCATCAAATACGGCCTATTAACGATGGCCCGTTATGGACGGCCCATGAATGGACGATTCCAAATCTAGCCCGTTTACGGCCATAATGCGGTCTGTTTGGCCCATGTTTGCCCAATCGATTATACAACCCGTATAAGGCCCATTGATAATACGGCCCGCAGAAGGCCCATTGTTTCTAGGGCCCGTAGAAGGCCCATTGTTTCTACGGCCCGTAGAAGGCCCACTGTTTCTACGGCCACTAGGAGGCCCAGTGTCACTACAGTAAATATTAGCCCATGGTTATTGTGGCCTAGTTTTAAAAAATAGGTTATTGCAGCCACTAGCTAACCACGGAAAAAGAACTGCAATGACTACAAGGAAACAAATAAACAAGACAACAAGGAAATAAATAAGCAAGCAACTAACGCTAGGCTATCATGGCTATTACACATATTACATCCACTGGGCATCAAAGTTCGCCACCAGTGCAAATATAGGGAACAAAGCAGCATATCATATACACTGGTTGTCAAAGTTGGCGACCAATGCAAATAAACACCGCAGCAAAACAAATCCAGAACTGAAACCACTTCAGAAGATCTCAAGAAACAATATCCTGGGTACCCATAATGCTGGCAAGATGCTTAGCAATCTTATTAACTTTCTCTTGTTTGGCGCTTAAATCCACCAACGCTTGCTGTTGCACCAGAAAATATGCATCTGAATTCTGCAGGGACTTCCTCAGTCCTTCAGCTTCCTGTGGCAGCACATCTGATCGATGTCTTTCAACTTGAAGTTGAGACTCAAGAAGACTAACTGATTCAGGCAGCGAGTTTGAAGAGCTTGTGCCAGCAGTAGTGGCTAGTAACTCGAACACTACATCAAGACAGGACTTTTGGGCTCCCTCACTGTCGTCAAGATAGTTTTTATCAGCTTTCTTGGAGACAAACAGGGATGTCTCACTATCTTGAACCTTATCTGCATTACTTCCTTTACCATTGGATAACGCGGTACTGTTCTCCAATATTTTTTCCGCATTCTAAAAGAGAAACAAGCAGACACATCACATGTTTACCATGTTGTATATGAAACTCATTTTGGTAAATGAGTTCAGTAGTAAAGTGGACAGGATAACAACATGAATCAACATATATCTATGTACCATGGTCACTTTATGGTCTATATCATTCTAGTTTTTGTTGCCAAATCAAGATAGAGACACAGTTCAAATAATATTTGTTCAAGACAAAGCAGAATAGACAGAATATAAGTGTGGGTAACTATAGAGCAATAACAACACTTGTAATGTGCATGACATGAGAACATAACTGTTTATTCAATTGAAACTAAAATCAACATAGAGCAGGTTACAACAGCAAACCAGTTAAAGAAACAAAATTAAAACATACGTGTTGTGCCATTGGAGTTTCAATTCCATCCTTCAAATTTGAAAATAGTTGGTATGAGTAAATACAGTCATGCAAGAGCAAAGGAGTATGAACCATAGCTACAGAACTTGACCTGAGAACAAATCTTCTTCTCCTTTAAGCGTTGAGTTGGGATTCGGAGTGGTGGTCCTCGTGCTTTGGGCACTGCAGTTCCCTTACTAACTGCTCGTGTTTGGGTGCTCTGTGGTGGAGATGGTGCCGCGTGAACTGGAACTGGGTTATTATCTGCCGGGGTTGGGGTTAGAAGGGGTGTAGCTGGTTCTCTGTCCAACTGGGTAGGGGTACAATCTGCGAGAGTCTGGGTTATGTGTGGTGGATCTGGTCCTTGGGCAAGTACAACCGTGGTTCTATCTGCATCAACTCGTAGCACTATCTTTTCTGAAGACCGTCTTGTTACTCCCTTAGATACTGCCATCACGCTCTCCAATTCAAATGGCTGATAAACAAGAAAAGTAATTGAAAGTATAGACATTGTATGATAGACAGGTGCAATGGATAGTGGGGAATAAAAGAGGGCATGAAATAATTCATATTTATGTTGTCTAACCAAACAGGATAGCATGACACAATTTCACATATATGATGGCTAACTAAACAGGATAGCATGACACAATTTCACATTATGATGGCTAACTAAAGAAGATGGAAATACATAGTTCAAAAGACTATGTAAATAGGATGACATGACATAACTATATAACGTGTTTATTAAATAGGCTGGCATGCCATAATTCACATACATTCACGGATAGAATGCCATAATTCAAAATATGATGACTGTAAACACTAAACAGGATGAGATGATATAACTATATGATGTCTTTATTAAATGGTTTGCCATGCCATAATTCAGATAGATGATGTGTATGTACTATGTAAACATGATGGCATGATATAATTCAAATATATGATTTATATAGTAAGCAACTAAGCAGATGGCAATCCATATATGATGTAAAAACTATGCAATGCAAGACAACATGCATGACATGGGTAATATAACCCTGCCAAGTTTGAGCATAGACCTCAGGGGGAAAATAGGACTGGTCATCAGTCTCTGAATCCTCCTCTGAGGAGCTCTCTGTAACCAGCAAGATGTCTACTTCAGCAGGTAGCATTGTCTGCTCTGAATACTTTGTTTTCATTCTAGATACTTCCATCACCGCTTCAAATGGCTGATGCACAGGAAGAGTAGTTGAATATACAAACGTTGTCACCAAATGGAACATGTAATACAAAAAAAATGATAGCATGATATAATTCACATACATGATGATTGGCTAAACAACATGGCATTGCATAATTCACATATATAATGCCTTTGCAACAAGATAGCATTGTATAATTCACATATATAAATGTCTTGCAACAATATGGCAATGCATAATTCACATATATGGTAATTAGACACTGAACATGTGGCATTCACACAAAGCATGTCTAAACTAATCAAATGACATAGCAATGCGAGACACCATACGCACGATATGAGCAACATAACCCTGCCAAGTTAGAGCATACACCTCGCGGGGGGGGGGAATAGGACTGGTCATCTGTCTCTGAATCCTCCTCTGAGGAGCTATCCGTAACCAGTGAGATATGCACTTCGTCGGATAGCATAGTCTGCTCCGAAGACCTTGTTTTCACTCCCGAATTTGCCATCACCATGTCAAATGGATGATGCACACGAAGAGCAGTTGAATGTAATAACATTGTTGACAAATGTAATATGTAACAAAAAAAAGGATGGCCTGATATAATTTACATATAAGATGACTGGCTAAGCAGGATGGCATTGCAAAATTCACATATATGATGCCTGGCTAAACAAGATGGCGTTGCATAATTCACATAAACGATGAATAAACTAAACAGATGGCATTCGCACAAAGGATGTCTAAACTAAGCAGATGACATATTTGATGTATAAAGTAAGCAAAGCAAGACACCATATGCATGATATAACCAACATCAGCATGCCAAGTTAGAGCGAAGACCTCAGGGGGTAAATAGGAGTTTTCTTCTCCTTCTGAATCCCCCTCGGAACAGATATCTTCCTCTCGATTACAATCTGAAATGCGTGGAGGGGGGCTGCCTTTGCGCCTACCATGGAGCGACGTCTGCATGAAATTTTATTGCCACACAAGGCTCGTCTCTTTTGCTCTACATGTTTAGTTCCATTGTTTACAATAACTGTCATGCATAGGAATAAAACATAGTGAGATTATGTAAGGAGTGCATGCAGAAATCCAGAGTGATGGTAGCAACCTGTGGATAGACCCAAAACCAATAATAGCAGGCAGATAATGGCTTCAGTTAAAAAATACAGATAATGGCTTCTTTACTGTTTGTTTCCCACCCAACATGAAACTCATAGTAGACACCGGAGATTAACCAGATAGTAGATAGATACTATTGATAGTGGCCCCGATATGTACCCCACAACCATTTAAAAAATCAAGTTTGACCATTAGTTTGGAGCTGACTCAGAGTCTAATCGGTGAACAGGACAATAAAGTAGCATGTAATATTAAGCGATGCATAACGTAAGAAGACACGAAAGAGTGCGACCTCTCTTGCGGACCCGTGTAGTCCTCGAGGTCATCTGCTCGGTTGATGATGGTAGTGCAGTTTTCATGGCTGCTAGCGGCGGGAAAGAAGATCTGAGGTGGTGGAAGACAGTCTGGAGGCCGGATCCTTGCTGTGCTGGACCCTTCTGTCGTTGGAGCAGCTGACCTGGGGTGGACGACGGCACAACAGGGGCTGGACAAACCACGCAAGGTTTTCTTTGACAACTATATATAAGAGAAGTAATTCTGTAAGGGCTCGTTTGAGTTGGAGGATTACAACAATGCAGGGATAGGAAATAGACAGGAATAAGATAGGAATGCACGTGCAAAACAGAGAATTTAAAAACACAGGATTTCTGCCAATCTGGGTGTTTGATTCACAACAATTGGAAGATCACAGGATGCAAAGAAGCATGGTGAGATTAAGTTAAACCACAAGAAAATGTACGGTTATAGTGCTATTATGCTACTATCTCTTAGTCTTGTGCTTCATGAATAGGAATTTGAAAAGGAGGACAAGTGAAAATTAAAATTCCTACGGTTTTTCTTTCAAGGAGACACTAAAGGAACAAATCCGTGTGCTCAGTGGACAATATATATAACATGTAGAGTAAAAAAGAGATGCAACAAGTGTACAACCTCTTTGGCGAAGCCATGTCGATCTCAGCGTGATTCGGTTGGCCGGTGAGGATGCTTCGGCTGACTTGGCTATCGAAGGAGGGGAAGAAGATTTTAGGTGTCTGGAGATGGAGCCCGAGGTACTACTCCGCTGTGATGGAGGGTTTCGTCATTGGAGCAGCTCCAGTGAGTTGTACGACGCCGAGGCTGAAGCAGGACAAGAGACACAACGAACAACGTTAACCTGAGTGGAATTCTAATAGCATCTCCAATACATGATGTAAAATACATAACCACAAAGTGCTAGATGTAAAATATATCAGCCGCTCATCTCTGAACTTAACTGTTGAAACTGAATTTAACTGTCGAAACTAAACTTAACTCTCGAAACTGATCTTAACTGTTGAAACTGAACTTAACTGTTGAAACTGAATTTTGCTGTCGAAACTGGACGCACTAGCAAGGTGAGGCTACACGTCGGTCGACTGACTTTGTCATCTCTGGTCAGTCAATTTTGCAGCCGTTGGATACGAAATCAAGGGCCTGCGGTTCATCTTCAACCTCCACCCCTTGAGCCGGCCAAACAGCAGCCCCCCACCGCCTGCGGTGCGCCGCCCCGCCCGCCCTGAAAACACTCCCCGCCACCAGTCCGCCGCCGCCCCGGCCATCCCTCTAGGCCCCCCGTGTCGAGCTTTTTCTCCGGCGATCCCCACGCCACCGCCCCGCCAACACCCCGCCACCGCCGGCGACCACCGCCCCCATCCTGAACCCTAAGATAGATAGTGGGGTACCTCTCCGGTGAGCCCCCCTCCCTGCTGCGGCTGGTTCTTCCTTCACCCCGGTGGCATCGGAGTGAAGTGTAGCTAAATCGGAGCAGCATCGCAAGCGAGAGCAAGAGCGAGAGCAGCAGCGCGAGCAAGAGCAATAGCAAGAGCAGACCAGGCAAGGGACCGAGAGCAAGAGCAGAGCAGCAGTGCGAGCGAGAGCTAAAGCAGCAGCAGGTCCTACTGATGTGGACGTCACTGCCGAGGGAGCGACACCATGGTGGAAGTGGCCGGCGACGCCGCCGTGGATGGAGCCGCGCCGTGTCGGCTCGGGACTGAGCGCCGGCAGCACCGTGAGATTGAATCAAGAAGAAAATGTGCCGATTAGTGTACAACCTCTTTGGTGGCGCCGATTAGGCCCCAGCTTCATCCGAGGAAACGGTGATGATGATGCTCTTCCGGTGGTGCAAGTGAAGACGGTGGTGTGGGAATGGAGGTGGCGCAGAAGACGAGGGGAACGTCGGGGCAGCTCCTTGGAGGTGGAGGACGGTGTGGCTGAACCGGCGGGACGATGAGATCAACGACGGATCCTCATCTGGTACGGTGGATGAGGGACGTCGAGGTGTTGCTGTGGACGACGTCGTCGGGGAAGAGGCTCCGGCTGGGTGGCGGACGGAGCAGGGTGTGGGGTTTCGTCGCGGGTTTTCGCGGCCTCGGTGTACGAATGGGTGGGCGGATGGGATGGCAGTGGGGAACCATGGATTAGAGACGCGCTTGTCCGAATTGTGGGGTAAGTTACGAAAGTACCTCCACCGATTTGAGGCAGTTCTTTCGGTTTAGGGGTACCACGGGCATTTCGCGTGTCGGGATTTCATAGGAGGTGGGAGTTTTCGTCCGCGTTGTAATTTTGGAATAGCAAGGCGCGGGTTGAGATGGAGGGAGTTGTCAGAGCACAACGAGACAAAGATATATCTTAAATATTTCGGGCTAACAAGGCGCGGGTTGAAATTTCCGGACAAGCCTAACGTGTACTGTACCAAATCAATGCGCCCTACAAATGTCATTCAAAATTTTGAATTCATGTTATGTTTAATTAAAATATTTCGCTACGTGTATAATGCATGCAACCTACTACTCAAATGAACGTTTTAGTGCATTCCAAACGTATATACTACCGCTTCAATATGAACTAAATTTGAATTCGTTTCTCTATTTGAATAAGATCTACAGTAATGATTGTTGTGAAGTCAAAGCATTTGAATTCGTTTCTCTGTTTTAATAAGATCTACAATCATCATTATTGTCAAGTTAAACCATCGTTTGTGTATTATCTTCACAGCACACCACATGATTAGTCTCGAGTTACATATGAACTATGTGTACTATATGAACTCGAACTAGATTTTTGGAATCCACTTTATTTTGATTACAAATTACATTACATTTCTAGCTCTAGCTAGATCTTCATAATCTAAACCATGTCTCATATGTATAATGTGTTTATCACATTATGTATGGTGCCCCCCCATACGCCTACAAGTATTTAGATGTGAGTTGCAAACACCACACATTACCAAAAATTCAAATAAAATGTGAGAATGTTCGATATATATTATTGTTTAGATTGTTCGATATTTAGTTGTAAGCTGCAAACGCCACACATTATCACAAATTCAAATAAAATGTGAGATTGTTTGATGTGTAGTATGGTTTAGATTGTTCGGCATTTAGCTGTGAGTTGCAAACACCATGCATTATCACATTATGGTATAACATGTGCACAGCACGTGTATCACTGCTATATTCATGCATGCAATGATTAAAACACTATGATCTCCTATTCAAATATATGAATCCGCTTTCATATCAAATTATGATCTTTATTAGTCTCTTACACCCACACAATCCTCTAACCTTTGTAGCTACCACTAACTTTCTCTCGTGCATGCACACGCCCTCCTCGCCCTCCCCCTCCCTCGGCATTCTATCTACCAGGCACATTCATTTTTTTCTTTAGGTTGTTCTTCCAGAGTCTGCACAACTCCTTTCCGACACACACCGATCGATAAACCTCTCCAGCGATGCCTGCCTACAACATACAAACACACCTGCAATCTCCTCCTTTATGTGTCCTTGCCTCGTGTCTCTCATACGGTCAGACACACGTGTAAACTCTCGCCCCTCTTTTGATCGCTCTCTCACAACCGCACACTCCTCCCCCTATCCAGCTAGTAGTTGGGCCTCTCGCACCACCTCCTAGCTCCATTCTCTCTGTCTATCCGTCTCGCTGGGCCTTATTAGCCTCTAACAAATGGACATAGACCGACCGATCTCTCGCTATACATATAGCTAGCTAGGTACTTATAACTTGTTTTTACCCACACATCAATCGATCTACCTCATTAGTTGTGTCTCTCCCTTCCTCCGACAAACAACAATTGATCTACCGATCTAGTTAGGTTTGCTTACCAAACACATGGTTCCCCTTCATCATCCATGGATGCGGCCCGACAGATCTATCACGCACAGGCACACACAGAAACACATCCCCACTCTTATTGATAACATTGCAGTTCCACCCTCAGTTTGTCTAGTAGGCCTCTCCCACCATCTTCGAGAAGCAACTCCATCACCCATCCAGCACTCTACCCCTCTCCCTCCCTTTCCCTCCCTCTCTCTCTCCTCTATCTCTCTCCCATCATATTTCCCCTCCTTTAGTTATGTATGGATGTCGACCGATCTCCCTCAAGATATAGCTGGGTCTCTCCTTCTCAACACATATACGAGTCGTTCTACCTCTATAGTTAGGCCTCTGCCTACCCCTCCCACCACCCCCTCCCCCCCACACACACCGATACATCGAGCGCTCTAGTCATGTCTCCCTGCCACACACAAACTTGACGTGTCCCTCTAACGTTCCGGTAGGCCAGTCGCCCTATATCTTTGACTTGTACACACACACAATTTCGATGGCTCTCTTCATCGATCTCGCACCCACCCACTTGATCCTCTCTTCGACTCTATCGATAGCTATGACCCCTCCCTCTCTTCTCGTGGATTGCTCGACCCTCTATGTATGATATGGATAGGCCTCCATTTCACACACATTGCATGCAAAATTTTGTTTGATATGTCATCGACAAATATTCCCACAAATAATTCACGAAATCAACCCCCACCCCAAAACAAAAAACACTCACGAACGTGGTTTGTATCTCTCACACACATCCACGTAGGTGGGGAACATGCACGAAGAGAAGAGGTGCATGCACGGCGCACGTACTCCCGTCTCTTTCCCAACCACACCCACGCGGGTACACGGTGGAGCTCATTTCTATATGAAAAAGGCATCCCACGTGGTAATTTGGCACGTGTACTGGTTGTCCACTTGGTGGAGGGAGGATCGTCTACCACGGGTGAACAAACAAATTGCGACTTGATGTGTTTGGTTCAAAAAAGAGCCAAACCATGTGGGGCCTACCTTAGAGGAAAGGCTCTATACACTGGAGTACTTTTGATGTGTCCCGTCAACTCGCAGAACGAGGAGAAGCTTGCTTAGTACGCCGTCTCCCCCGCCCACGGGCGCGGTGGCTCGTAGGATGAGGTGAAGCTTGCTTACTACGCCTTACGCCCGCTCCCTCGCCCATGCGCGCGGTGGCTCGCAGGACGAGGAGAAAAATTTACTACTCTCTCCGTTTACTCCTCGTCCCTACTACCTTGGTTATAGAGATTATATCATATTGTTTGGAATATATATGTCCTTTAGTAGATTTCAATATGAACTACTAGTACATACTCCAAACACTAATGTATATAGACGTATTTTAGAGTGTAGATTCACTCATTTTGCTCCATATGTAGCACTCTCCCTCGCCCCTCGACCCTCGCCCACGTGGTGGACATGCAGCAATTCATTCGGTCTCATATAGCCAGAACAATATATACTGCACTACCATTTTTGCTCGACTTCCCGAAGAGGCGAAGAGCCAATCGCAAGGTCAATATTTTGGAGATTCCAAGCGTAAGGTTATAGGAGAACGAGTAGTAGGTGCCGCGTCATTTATAAATAAAGTTTTTTTTTCTTCAGTGGCACATACGCAATACGATAGGTTCATATGGAGAGAAAAGGAGTACATAGTCAGGATGGGCCAGCCTACATGGTTGCTTGCTGGGGTTGCTCTCTTCACACTCTCTCGCACAAAACGACTGTGGCCACATCTCTAACATCCTGGCGGATCACGTCCGCTTGGGGAAGGGGTGGATGCTTAGTGTAGATGCGGTGGACGTCGCCGACGGCGAAAACCCACTGTCGGCACGTCCCGATCAGGGGTCCCCGCCGTTCTCTCTCACAAAGCCGGTGAGGTTGCCTTCGTCCCTTGCTCACTGCCGTGACGAGGGCACTTGCCGCCTCCCGCCGCCCACCTCAAGGTTGAGCTATGTCCCTTAGGTACAACTCCCTTTACAGCCGGCTTGCACCACTGCTCCAGCTGCCCACATCACTCCCTGTGGATATTTCTCTACTTCTTTGCCCCGCAAATACCTCTACTGGCTTCTACATACTGTATTTGTGATGAGTTTATGTCTCATCAACTAGTCCCAATAATCTTATTCTAATAACGCTTGTTCAATTTCTTTACCACAGGGATGCTCATCTCGATTTTGGTGAAACTACACAAAATGATCCGATGGTCAAAAGGTTGCAAACTTCATTTATTAGGAAGCTCAAACGTTGCCAGCAAATAGAAGCCTGGTCAGGGTTCATGGTTCAAGGGCTAGGGACTGCATGGATCGTTTTTTTCTTTAGCTGCCTCTGTTCCAAAATAAGTGTCAACTTTAGTAGTAGTACAACTTTGTACTAAAGTTTGCACAAAGTTGAGAAACTTATTTTGGAATGGAGGGAGTACATATTTGCTATGGTCTGTCAATCATTGAGATGCAATAGCATGCATGTCAGTCTCCTTTGTATTTGATGAAATGTTGCAACGGGCAACCTTGGACGCAAGATACATGTAACAGAAGCTGGAAGCTTCATAGCATTGTACAAATTTATCTCGCTGATAAATTACAGTACGTACTATACTAGTACTTCCTCCGTTCCTAAATATAAGTCTTTGTAGAGATTTCACCATGAACCACATGCGGATGTATATAGATGCATTTTAAGTGTAGATTCATTCATTTTGTTCCGTATGTAGTGGAATCTCTACAAAGACTTATATCTACTAGTAATAGCTAGCCCCCACTACTAGGAATTCTCTATCCTCTCCTTGAGCCACGTCATCAAAATTGATGTAGCCGTTAGATGAAGTAAATCTGTCCATAATAGCCGTCTGATCTTGACGTTGAGAGGCTCCGCACTAAGCCACATGCAAACATGCAGAAATACCGTGCCACATGCATGTGAGTGGGTTTTAAATCACATCAACATGTCTGCATGCAAGCATGCACCGGTAGCATGCATGTAAGTGAGCTTTTAAGTCTCATTAACATGTCAAAAAGAAAAATATAATCCCATTATGCAATAGGAGTTCAGGAGTTGGCTGATCTTTTTCCCTTACGTGGGATGATCTAAATGATGATGGGAGTTTATTTAGTTTGGCTACCACATTTGTCATGCGGTTATAGAGTTTTTTTTTGTTCTATGAAATCGATAATTTTGCGCAGAGAGATATACCGCTGTTCCGCGCCAACGCGCGGGGACTCATCTAGTAATATTTAGGAACAGAGGGAGTACTATGTAAAGAGTTAGGTGTCGCACGGTGATAGTAGTGTGAGGTGGGCCATGTAATCACTCAGCCTGCGTGTTTTCACTGCTCTTGCACGCCTCCGCTGTAAGAATGGTGAAAATTGTAATATAGTAGTAGTAGTATACCTCCTTTCGCCGAAAGCGTGGGACATCCAACAGTCCTACCACCTCAGTAATAAAGACCAATGAGCCGTCAAATCACATAGACCCAGCAGTAAGTTGGACAGATGAAGCAACCATCACTCTTGTGCCAGTGAGAGGTCGCGTCCGCTCTGCCCGGGCATGAATGCGGCACCGATTCTTTGGAGCAGCACTGACCGTTTCGGGCGGGAAGCGCGCGCGGGCGATGGAGGGGCTTTGGGTAGGCCAGGCTGGTCAGGAGCGGGCGTGGCAGCTGTCCGCATGTCCCTACCGGACACGCTCGGAAACGAGAGGATGCACCGACTCTCGCGGCTAAAATCGTACACTACACAACATCTCTCTGTAGGAGTAGGTCGATCTGTCGCTCTCTCTAACACACACATGGTGCGAAACACACACACACACACACACAAGCACGCACACGCATGCACCTTGGTCCCGTTGCACCTTCTAATGTGACTTATTACACCTAGACGGAGGGAGTAGTAAGTATACGAGATACGGTGGCACACTGACTTAAGTCGAATACAAGTGGCCAAAATTTGTGTGCATGTTATAATAAGGATTCACTTAAAATAGTACGAGAGTGAACAGAGGATCAATTGGATAGTGTTCCCGAGCAGTAGTGAGATGTGTGAGGTAAGATACACAGCTGGCGCTTTTAATTTTTCTTATTAATTTGTTTGTTTCATCCTCTGACTGGTGGGACCCAACGTACTACATGGAGAGAGGTAAGGTGACTAAGGCTGCATTATATCTGCACCACTGTCGATAGTCTTACCACCAAAGCCACATGACACGATTATGATTGAAATCCCAATGACTCCCACACACATACACACAAACACGGCATGCTTGTCACACGAATGCAGGAATATATAAAAGGTTATTTCCCTCTTGTTGAACATAACGGGAGGGTTGCGTAGCTGGTTAGCCTGTTCGCTCACTCTCTCGCCCTCTCCTGCTGGAGCCTCAGCGCTTGTAATTGCTCTCTTCACACTCTCTCGCCCTCTCCAGATCTAAACAAGACTTCGTTGGCCTCTCTCTCCCCTCACTGCTTCTCAAAGAGCCGGCAGGATCCGTCTGCTGGGAAGGGAAGGAGGCTTAACATTGTCGCCATCGGCGAGGGACTACCGGCGCAGCTGTTCACTTTCCACCCAGCAGCGACACGGGAGGGCCTCCGACCCCTTCTTCTTCGCCGTCGTCCCGTCGCCCACCAAACCACTCCCCAAGAACCTTAAGGTATAATTTACTTACTCCACATGCATTGCTCTAGCTGCATGTATAGCATGAATCTAGGACGTGGTTCAAAGAGGAAATGAAGGGGGAAAGTTGTATAGCATTAATCTAGGACGTGATTCAAAGAGGAAAGGAATGGGGGAAAGTTGTATCACATAAATCTAGGACGTGGTTCAAAGAGGAAAGGAAGGGGCGCAAGTACTAGTTCAAAAAGGAAAGGAAGGGACAAGGCTGTAGAGTTTGAGCAGGACTAGATTTGCTGCGCTCACATAGGGAAAGGCGTCTAAAGATAACAAAACTAGGACCAACACAAATATGCTCCTTGGTTGCTTGTTCTTTGTTGCAATAGACTATGCATGACCATCATACATCGATAGATGCACATGGTGCTGGTGCGTCCACTGTCCCGTGCAACTCATTAGCTGTTGTTAATCTAAGGCCCCGTTTGGTTAAAAACTCCCTAGTCCCTACCTGCTGGGTTCCAGGGACTAAACATGGACTAGAGGTTATTAAATGACATGCTAAAAGACCATGTTACCCCTAGTAATGAATTAATAGAGACAAGGTGCGATGCGTGGCAGGGAAACTGTTGGAAAAAGTCGCAAAAAGACTCCCTCGGGGTCTTCTTTCTTTAGTCCCAAATGCCCACTTTTAGTCGCTAAAAGTCCCTCCTCTTTGGTTTAGATGGGACTGACACGGAGTTTTTTTAGTCCCTACACCAAAATGTCCCTGTAAACAAACACCCTCTAATAATGCCGCCGGAAAATTGATGCAATGCCACAGTTAAAAGCAAATTACATGTTTAACGAATTTTATTGTTAATATAATCTCTATGTTAATATTAATCAATGCCACCGTTTGAGAAATGCTACTGTCTTGCTTTCTTTCCCATTTAGATAAGGTAGATGCTTCTTTTTGTTGGCTTCTGTGTCATCCACCATTATTAACCACTAATTGTTTCCTTTGCACCTCTGTGTAAACAGGGTTATCTGCTTCACATCGTTGCCATTGTGACCTTTTGTTGCACTACAAAAAACACTTTTGTTTTAAGAGTGTTTTGTGCAGTTCAACCAAAATGTCACACCGACAACGTTGCTTGATTGCTTGATCTTAGTGGAACTGCACAAGAGGAGATCTTACTTCCTATCCGTTAAGGCAAATTTGGTTCAGATCTTCTTCTTGTTAGTTGTTTGAATTCCGCATCATGAGAGGTCAGTACTAGCCTTCTTTCACATGATTCTGCAGTGTGCATTCATATGTTGTGCTACTTGTACGATAATGTTGCTTGATTTTAGTGAACTGCACAAATGGAGACGAGACTTCCAATCTGTATGTGCACCATAATATCCCATTGAGGTAAGATAAGGATATTTCACAGCTGCTGGCCTATATTTTGCCACTTTCATCAGAAAATTAAGTTTAGTACTATACTTGTGCTCCCTAATTGACATGCCAAATCTTACATTGAAGGCGAAGCTTGTTTGTTATTGAACCAAGTGATGAAGGGGAAGAACAAGGGGAAGAAAAACAAAAATCAACTCCCAGTGCTGTCATGAAAAAGTGGTATTGTCCTTGAGAAGTGCTTCATCTGTGCTGTTTTAAATATTTCCTTTCCTTTTTTTCGAGCAAACAGTGATGCTAGCATTTAGTAGTCCTCTTGTCTTTGCACCACAGGATCATCTTCCTCTGAAGAAGAATATGGAGTACGTGAAGTGACTAGTTTCGATTATGCCAGGATGAAGAAGCCCTGTCTATCTTATCATTAGAAGGAGCAGTTGAAGGATGCTTACATTACTCCCCACAAGACCAAACTAACTTCAGCTCAGAAGGACTGAAAAAATCTCCATTTTTTTGCTGTGATGCGCGAGTACAATGTTGTTCTAGGATTCTTTCTGGTGAGCTCCATTTTTCTAAAAGTGTGCTCTACATCGACCATGTATCACTACAGGAATCAGCTACTTTGCCGTATGCCACGGTGGATGGCAAAGGCATGAACGGCGGATGGCAAAGGCCTTTGCCGTCAACCGCAGACAGCAAAAGGCTCCGGCAAAGTAGGCTACGGTAAACAGCTACTTTGCCGTCTGCTTCCTGGCGGCGGACGGCAAAGGCCCTATGCCGTCCGCGGCGGACGGCAATAATTGCGCTGTCAGTCCGTTAAGTGGCTAACGGCAGGCCTTTGCCGTCCGCCGCTGACGGCAAAATTGCTAGGGTCTTTGCCGTCCGCCGTATGATGTCATCTACACGTCACTACATGGCAGGTTCTTTGCCGTCTGCCACTGATGGCAAAGTGCAGGTTCTTTGCCGTCTGCCACTGATGGCAAAGTCTTTGCCGTCTGCCACTGATGGCAAAGTCTTTGCCGTCTGCCACTGTAGGCAAACTGACCAAATGGGTCAGCTCCCAGGAAGCACAGCTGGATGCCACGTGTCTTCTTTGCCGTCCGTGGCAGACGGCAAAGAGCCCGTTGCCGTCGGTGGCAGACGGCAAAGAGCCTGCATATTGGCTCTTTTATCTGTTTTTTATTAAATCAAACAATTTTCATCACAAATATATATGACATATATAGATATATTTCAAAAGGCCATTACAGAGCAAACATATAAGATATCCAACACATAACTTCATCATCCAACCATATATATTACATGCATAGTTCCATCATACATAACAAGTTCAACATAGAGGCACCCAACCATATATATTACAATAGTTTCATCCAACGATACATGCATAGTTCAACGATACAAAAGAAACAGAGAAATGGATAAGGAGCACTCCATCTATGCAAGCTTTCGTCAAGTGAATGAAATCTGCAAAATGAAAAATAAGAAAGTTAGAACAAGAAGAGTAGAACAAGAAGAAGAGTAGAACAAGAAGAAGACTAGAACAAGAAGAGTAGAACAAGAAGAGTAGAACAAGAAGAAGAGTAGAACAAGAAGAGTATGTCATTTATGAGCTAACTTACGTGAAATGGATCATATATGAGCTAACTAAGTTGAAATGGGTCGTTTAAGAGCTAGCTAAGGTGAAATGGATCATTTATGAGCTAACTTAGTTGAAATGGGTCGTTTATGAGCTAACTAAGGTGAAATGGATCGTTTTTGAGGTAACTAAGGTGAAATGGATCGTTTTTAGCTAACTTAGGTGAAATGGATCATTTATGAGCTAACTTAGTTGAAATGGATCGTTTTTGAGCTAACTTAGGTGAAATGGATCATTCATGAGCTAATTTAGTTGAAATGGATCTTTTTGAGCTAACTTAGGTGAAATGGATCATTTAAGAGCTAATTTAGGTGAAATGGATCGTTTTTTAGATAACTTAGGTGAAATGGATCATTTATGAGCTAACTTAGTTGAAATGGATCATTTATGAGCTAACTAAGGTCAAATGGATCGTTTTTTAGGTAACTAAGGTGAAATGGATCGTTTTTAGCTAACTTAGATGAAATGGATCATTTATGAGCTAACTTAGTTGAAATGGATCGTTTTTGAGCTAACTTAGGTGAAATGGATCATTCATGAGCTAATTTAGTTGAAATGGGTCATTTTAGAGCTAACTTAGGTAAAATGGATCGTCTATGAGCTAATTTAGGTAATTATCGTTTTTTAGCTAACTTAGGTGAAATGGATCATTTATGAGCTAACTTAGTTGAAATGGATCATTTTTGAGCTAACTTAGGTGAAATGGATCATTTATGAGCTAATTTAGTTGAAATGGATCTTTTTTGAGCTAACTTAGGTGAAATGGATCATTTAAGAGCTAATTTAGGTAAATGGATCGTTTTTAGCTAACTTGGTGAAATGGATCGTTTATGAGCTAAATTAGTTGAAATGGATCGTTTATGAGATAACCTAGGTAAGATTGGTCATTTTGGAGTTACTAGGTGAAATGGGTCATTTTAAAGCTAACGTAGGTAAAATGGATCATTTAGGAGCTTATCTAGGTAAAATGGGTCATTTTTGAGCTAACTTGGATGAACTGGATCATTTATAAGCTAACCTAGGTAAAATGGGTCATTTTAGAGCTAACTTAGGTAAAATGGATCGTCTATGAGCTAACTAAGCTAATTATGCAATTTTTGACATAAGTAAGCTAAGTACAGATTGTTTTAGAGCTAACTTAGGTAAAATGGATGGTTTTGGAGGTCAGTAAGCTTATTAAGTCATTTTGGAGGTGAAGAAGCTAAGTCCAGGTCATTATGGTAAGCATTGGAGGAAATAAAGCTAAGTCTAGGTCTTTATGCATGTGTTAAGCAAAACACCAGATAAACTTACCAAGATCCAGGAGGTGTAGGAGCAGGGTGGCTCGTGTCGGTAGCTGGAGAAGGATCGTGAGATGCTTGTCTGGAGTTACGCTGCACCAAAGATCATTTCCAATGTCTTGTTAGCATGATGACACTCAAATGTTAAGACTAGCAAGTAATGTCCATTCAAATAAAACTCACCGTGGTCCCAGGAGCAATCACTGGCATCGGCGGAGCGGTCTGACCTGTCTTCTCGCACACAGACTGCACATTTGGTTTTGACGACTCAGTCATACTAGTTAGTAATGAGACAAACACTACATGAATGTTTTGGCTAATCTGCAGAAGAAACTTACCACAAGGAGCTCGTACATGGCCCTTGCCTGCATGTCATTCCGTGCCCTCTCCTCCTCCATCATCTTTGTCGTCCTCTCCTCCAACTCCCGCTGCCTCTCCGCCGCCTCCGCCAGAAGTTTCTCCGTTCTATCTCTCTCACTCTGTATAGCAGCCTGCAACACCACTCACATGACCATTTGTAATCATTGATGGAAGCGCACACAATGTAATGGAGAAAGATAAATGAGTACGTATCACTAACCTTGATGGCGAGTTGCACTGGCCGTTCACGAGGCCTTATCTCAGGAGCGGAGCTCGACTGGCGCGCCTTGATCTCCGGGAGAGTGCTAGGACAATGGATAAGTCCATCTCCAATGGCTATGGAGCCATGGGACCTCCCGCCACCAGATATCATCAATAGCTCTGGATCAATGGGACCCTGGCTCGGGTTAAAGTCCTCCCCTTTCCTCGCCTTCCCCTCATCTCTATATCTCACGAGCTTGTTGTGGGAGGAGATGTTGGTGAAGTTGTTTGCATCATCGAGGTCAGACTGAGAGAAAGCCTTGACTTTCTTGAAAGAGGCAGTGTGGGCCATGGCATACAGGTCGTACACCTCTGGCACCTTATCCGCCTTATTGTAGCGTGCCTGAAAGAGAGAAACAATGAAAATTAGTAATTAAAGGGCTCAAGCTAGCATGATGAATGAATTGCATGAATCATGAAGCAAACCACATACCCAGTTGCGCCCGAACTGATATAAGTTGGAGCTGCCTTGATGGTGTGGCACACCTTCCATTTGGGCACGTTCTTGTCTTCTTTTCCCAATTGCCGCACCGGAAACAGGGGCACCAGGTTTTCTTTTGGCCATTTGCAAATGCGGCTTGCACAAACCCCTTAGTTTTTGTGAACCATTCAGCGCTCCATTTGTTCTGACCAGTGTGACCGGTATACATCCAAGCACGGTCACTCATCTTGACTTTCAGAGCTACTGGACACACAACAATTATATATGTAATTCACCATGTATATATTCATCAGTTGATCTACTTTGTCAATTTTATTACGTCCATGCAACCTACACTCTAATAGGTAATGATAGGTCCTAATCCCACCCGTGTATGTGTAGATTGGGTTTATTCCCATGCTATGCTCCGGATCCGACGCAAAATTTCGGCAGCACCTCCCCGCTGTTCTCCTGATACACGTCTCTGCAATAAACAGAGAGGATGTGTACCCGGAGAACAACAGGGGAGGCACTGACGAAATATATGCGTCGGATCCGGAGCAAAGCATATGGAAAAACGAACCCAATCTACACATACTCGGGCTGTCCATGGATAGCGTTGGACAATTCGAAAGAATCAAGGTTATAAATATGCAAATGCATGCATATTTATAACTATGACGCTTTCGAACGGGAGACACATATTGGTTACGCATACTGATGATTCAAGACACATATATAGCTAGCTATCAAGTTTCATCGGAATAGATCAAATAATTAATGGGGGAGGAGGACTTGTCATTTGTGCTCACCCACAAACGAAGGGGCAGAGCTCGTCAAACGCACGGCGAGGTTGTCGAACACCAAACCTCGCAGCGATGAAACAACTGCACATTTAAAACTACACGATCAACACAATTATATATGATGTTTTTCATAACAAAATCGAAAAATATATGACCTAACTAATAATTCACAAATATATGACCCCGTCGGCCTTTGGAAGGCCAAAGAAACCTTTTCGGGAGGTGTCGGTGGTCGGGGTGTCCTGTCGGTGTCGGGGTGCTGTTTCGGGGTCGGGGGGTCGGGGTGTCGTGTCGATGTCGGGGTAGTGCCGTGTCGGTGTCGGGGTGTTGTTTCGGGGTCGGGGTGTGGTGTCGGGGTCAGGGTGTCGGGTCAGGCTCGGGGTCGGGGTGTCGGGTCAGGCTCGGGGGGTCGGGGTGTCGGGTGTCGGGGTCGGGGTGTCGGGGTCGGGGTGCGGGGGTCGGGTCGGTGGTCGGGGTGTCGTGTTGTCGGGGTCGGGTCTGGGTACCGTGTCGGGTCGGGTCAGGCTCGGGGGCGAGGTGTCGGTCAGGGTCGGTGGTCGGGGTCGGAGTCGGGGTGTCGGGGTCGGGGTGTCGGGGTCGGGGTCTCGGGGTCGGGGTGTCGTGTCGGGGTGCCGGGTCGGGGTCAGGGTACCGTGTCGGGTCGGTTTTTTTCCTTCTTCTTCTTCCTCTTTTTCCTTTTCTTCCTTTTTTCTTCTTCTTCTTCTTCTTCTTCCTCCTTTCCTTTTTCCTCTTCTTCTTCTCCTCCTCTCCTCTTTTTTCTTCTTCTTCTTCCTCCTTTCCTTTTTCCTCTTCTTCTTCTCCTCCTCTCCTCTTTTTTCTTCTCTTCTTCCTCTTCTTCTTTTTTCTTCTCCTCCTCCTCCTCTCTTCTTCTTCTCCTGATCTCCTCTTTTCTCTTTTTCTTCTTTCCTAAAACTAAACTAAACCTAAAACTAAAACTAAAAAACAGAAAAAGAAAAAAACTAAATCTAAACCTAAAACTAAACTAAAACTAAACCTATAAACCTAAAACTAATCCTAAAACTAAAACTAAATCTAAACTAAACATAAACCTAAAACTAAAAAAACAGAAAAAAGGAAAAAAAGGAAGAATCACCTGCAGGGTGGAGGAGGGGGGCGGTGCGGCCTGGGGCGGCGGAGGAGCGGGGGCGGCCTGGGGCGGCGGAGGAGGGGGCGGGGCGGCCTGGGCGGCGGCGCCGGGCCCGGCCGGGGCGGGCGGGGCGCGGAGGTGCCGGCGCCCAGACGGCAGGGCGGCGGGGGCGGACGGGGCGGGGGGGCGCCGGGGCGGCGCGGGGGGCGCTGGGGCGGCGGCGGGGCGTGGTGCGACGGGGTGGAGGTGGGAGAGAAAGAGAGAGAGGGGGTGTGGGGCGCGGCCCCGTTAACGTTACGTGGGGCCTCCCTCTTTGCCGTCCGCCACCCTTTGCCGTCCGCCTTCTTGCTCTTTGCCGTCCGCTAGCGGACGGCAAAGAGGGGGCCCGTTAGGTTTTTTTGCAGCTCGTCAGTGGGGCCCCTCCCTCTTTGCCGTCCGCTAGCCGACGGCAAAGAATCTTTGCCGTCCGCTAGCAGACGGCAAAGAACTGGCTGATGGCAAACTTGTCTTTGCCATCAGCCAGTTCTTTGCCGTCTGCTTTTTGGAAGCTGATGGCAAAGAGCTTCTTTGCCGTCCGCTAGCGGACGGCAAAGAACTGGCAGATGGCAAACTAGCTGATTCCAGTAGTGCATGTTCTGGCTATCACTCTGGTCTGACATGATGAACAACCTGACTCTGACCCTGTGAATAGATCATGGATAAGATAGAGTGGATGAGCATCACAAAAAGCAGAGATTTTTGCAAAAGATTAATTCAAAAACTTAGTTTTAGTTTTCCACAGAAAGCATCTCGGATCTACCGATTTTTAAACTCGGTGACACCGAAGCAGTTTTGGCACCAGAACTGGTGAACTCGGTCAGACCGAGTCACAGTTCGGTGGCACCGAGACTGCTAGGGTTTCACAGAATTCCAAAATCGGTCGCACCGATAAGTTATTCTCGGTCAGACCGAGTTTCACTTGTGCTATGGCAAAAGCCAGATCGGTGGGACCGAGTTTTTCAACTCGGTGGGTCCGAGATGGTTTCGGCGGAAACCTAACCCTAAAATTTTCGAATTAAGCCTAATCTACGAGTTCATTGACTGGATAGGAGTGTTTCAATCGTGGCAAGAATCATGATCATCACAATGTGCTAGGAATCGGAGTGGAGAATAGCACAAAGATCGAGTCCATACCCTAGTTCGGCGAAGACTCGCTACGGCGGCAACGGCGGGGCAGAAATCCGTTGACGGCGGCGGAGACCAGCGACAGGAGGCTGCTGGCGGCGAGAAGACGATCCGGAGACCACGAAGGTAGAGCAGGCTATCGCGCGGGCGAGGTGGTTTCGGAGAAATTTCCAAAATTCTGCCCGTCACTATATATAGCCCGACCCTGTCGGTGTGACTGAGTAGAACAACTCGGTGGCACCGAGATGCAAAACTATGTGCAGTTATTGCAACTCGGTGTGACCGAAAGGTTCAAATCGGTTGCACCGAGATCAAAAACCTAGATCAACTTAATGAACTCGGTAGGACCGAAAATGGAGTATCAGTCAGACCGAGATTCATAAAGAGGTTTTGGAAGTTTAAGTCTATGACGAATCGGGGACTCCGAGCGCTCCTCACACAGAGTGGTTCGAATCTGACTTGATCAAATTTTGTGATGCAGCATGAATAGAGTTTGAGACGAGAAAAGCATAGATAGCTAGAGGAGGTTCTTAGGCATTCTTGTCCATCCACTTGGCAAAAGAAGATAAAGCCAAACAATCAAAACAACAAGTGGATGTCCTTGAATGAGTAAGATATGCAATCAACATGCTCACACAATAAGATAGCAAATGAAATATGTGGCAAAGCATGCACAACCAATTCTAGCATCTATCAAGCAATTTGCGATGACTAGGTCATCTATATATGAGTATATTGACTTAGGAGTCAAGTGAGAACACTTGATCATAGGTCATACTCATCGTTTAAGCTCAAGTGGGGTTACCACTTTTACATAAAGCATTGTTGTTCACATCTTTAGAGTTGCTTAGCTCAAGTCTTAGAGTAAAGCTCCCCCTAGATGTGATATCCCCCCTAAGAGGGATGAACTAACCTTGGGTTTTGTCGATGATGACTTCATGTAGATATTGAAGATGTGGATGCTCAATGTTGATGTAGATCTCTTGGAGCTATCCATTTGAGTGAGTTGCACTTTCAATACCTACATGGGTTAGTCCCACAAGGAACAAACAAGGATATCCATAGACATAGAGTGATACACACACAAGATGATGTCTATGAAAGCCTTTTAGGTTACCTTGTCCCTTGTCTTACCAACAAGAGGGTTTGTGACTCCTTGAACTAGTGCAAGATGTGGAAGTTGATTGCACTTGTTCTTGCCAAAATGAAGAGTAAGTATGTTGGCGGAGTCACCTCAAGAACTCTCTAGTTCTTCTTTCTTTTGGATCCACATCATCTTGATGGGAATCCTTGAGTTGTAGTCGTAACTTTGAGTGGAACTTGAACTAGTCTTGGGAATCCACTTGACCTAAGTCTAGAGCTTCTTCAAATGCATCAATTTCCTCTGAAGCTTGTCCTTGCCTTTTTGCTTGTAGTCTTGTGTGAAGATCATCTTGAGCTTGTGTCCCCTTGAAAGAAGTATCATACTTCTCTTGTTGAGGGACAAACTTTGTCTTGGGGGTATTGATCTTCTTCCCACTCAACCATTGCATTGAACTTTTGGTTCAAAACCAACGCCTTGATTCTTCCGGTGCATTCCTTGCTTGCGCACAATTTCCTCGAATTGCTTGCTCCCGGCAAGGCTTTTGTACACTCCTTTCTCTATAATTCCCTTCAATAAGCTATTTTCTTGCTCAAGTGTAACTTGGCTAAGAGAGTCATTAGTGGAATCAAGAGAACTACTAGAAGCAACAATATTGGATTTAGCATGATCATTGTTACTGCTAGAGGAAGAATCTTTCTTGTTCTTGTTACTAGACTTGACTTGAGGCATGTAAGTGGCTAAGAGTAAACGCTTGGCAATGTAAGAAGAACTTTTCTTGCGGAGATCATCATTGATTGCTTTTAAGAACTCATTCTCTTGCTCAAGATTGAGCTTTTCAAAGCGTAATTTCTCATGAGCTCTTAAAAGTTCTCGATGATCTTCGAAGATAGTTTCATGAGCTAACTTAAGAGTGTTTAGTTCTTTAGTTAGAGCCTCAATCTTTTCCTTATCATTGTCATTCGTTTTATCTTGATTAGCATGATTAATTGACATTTCATCATAGTATTCATCACTAGAGTTGTCAATAAGCAAATCATCACCTAACAAGTCATCTTCATCACTATTGAAATCAACATACTCGGGGTGTGTTACCTTAGGACCTTTGGCCATGAAGCATCTTCCAATTCCTTCATTTGGTGAGTCAAATATGTCGTAGGAGTTGGTTGACACAAGTGCTAGACCGGCAACACCTTCATCTTGAGTATCTTCGGAGTCGGAGTGATAACTTCTCTCGGAGTGGCTGTCGGAGTCGGAGCCGGATACCCATTCACCAACATGAGCTTGATGTCTTCGTCTTGTGTAGCTCCTTGATGATTTTTCCTTCCTTTCCGAATCCTTGCTTCTCCGTGAGTATCTTCGTTCATAACGATCATCTCTACTCCTTCTCTCTCTTGGTGGTGATTCTTCGCTTCTTCTTTTTGGAGAATCTTCTCTTCTCTTGTAGGGAGCCATACACTGATTGGAATAGTGTTCGGGTCTTCCACAACTGTAGCAGTTTTGCTCTCGACTAGAAGATCTTTTGTCATTGTAGGACCTTGACTTGAAGCTTCTATCTTTGCTTCTACTCTTGTAGAACTTGTTGAAGTTCTTCACCATTAAGCTCAATTCTTCATTGAAGCCTTGTTTCTCACTTGATGATGTAGGGGCTTCACATGAGGCTTTATAGGCACCACTTGATTTGTTGTGAAGTTCCTCTTTATCCTTAAGTGACATCTCATGAGCAACAATTCTTCCAATCACCTCCGTTGGCTTGAGATCTTTGTAATTGGGCATCATTTGGATGAATGTGCACACGGTATCATATTTTCCATCCAAGGCTCTTAGAATCTTCTTGATGATGAATCTATCGGTCATCTCTTCACTTCCTAAGCCGGCAATCTCATTTGTGATGAGAGAAAGCCTAGAGTACATTTCAGCGACACCTTCACCATCCTTCATCTTGAACTTGTCAAGTTGGCTTTGAAGCACATCCAACTTGGATTCCTTGACGGAGTCGGTACCTCCGTGCATATCAATCAAAGTGTCCCAAATTTCCTTCGCATTCTCAAGACGGCTGATTTTGTTGAATTCTTCGGGGCACAATCCGTTGAAGAGAATATCACAAGCTTGAGCATTGTATTGCAACATCTTCAACTCATCCGCGGTAGCTTCACGGTTTGGTTCTCTCCCATCAAAGAAGTCACCTTGCAAACCAACACACACAATAGCCCAAACGGAGGGGTTATGTCCAAGAATATGCATTTTCATTTTATGCTTCCAACTAGCAAAATTAGTACCATCAAAGTAGGGACCTCTACGGTGATAATTTCCCTCGCTAGATGCCATACTCTCCTAGGTTGTGAAACCAAGGCTATCACCACCAAAAGCTATGGAGATCAAAGCAAATCGAGACCAAAGCTCTGATACCACTTGTAGGATCGAAAGTATGTCTAGAGGGGGGGGGGGTGATTAGACTACTTGACCAAATAAAAACTTAACCTTTTCCCAATTTTAGTTCTTGGCAGATTTTAGCTATTTTAGGACAAGTCAAGCAATCATCACACAATTCAAGCAAGCATGCGAAGAGTATATTGGCAGTAGAAAGTAAAGCATGCAACTTGCAAGAATGTAAAGGGAAGGGTTTGGAGAATTCAAACGCAATTGGAGACACGGATGTTTTTCCCGTGGTTCGGATAGGTGGTGCTATCCTACATCCACGTTGATGGAGACTTCAACCCACAAAGGGTAACGGTTGTGAGAGTCCACGGAGGGCTCCACCCACAAAGGGTAACGGTTGCGCGAGTCCACAGAGTGCTCCACCCACGAAGGGTCCACGAAGAAGCAACCACCCACAAAGGGTCCACGAAGAAGCAACCTTGTCTATCCCACCATGGCCATCGCCCACACAGGACTTGCCTCACTAGCGGTAGATCTTCACGAAGTAGGCGATCTCCTTGCCCTTACAAAATCCTTGGTTCAACTCCACAATCTTGTCGGAGGCTCCCAAGTGACACCTAGCCAATCTAGGAGACACCACTCTCCAAGAAGTAACAAATGGTGTGTAGGTAATGAACTCCTTGCTCTTGTGCTTCAAATGATAGTCTCCCCAACACTCAACTCTCTCTCATAGGATTTGGATTTTGTGGAAAGAAGATTTGAGTGGAAAGCAACTTGGAGAGGCTAGAGATCAAGATTCATATGGTAGGAATGGAATATCTTGGTCTCAACACATGAGTAGGTGGTTCTCTCTCAGAACATATGAGTTGGAATGGTGTATGTGTTCTGATGGCTCTCTCTTCGAATGAAGAGGAGGTGGAGGGGTATATATAGCCTCCACACAAAATCCAACTGTTACACACAGTTTTCCAATCTCGGTGGGACCGAATCAACAAACTCGTTCGGACCGAAAATGTAAACCTAGTGACCGTTAGAGATTTTCGGTGGGACTGACATGCAACTCGGTAGGACCGATATGGTTAGGGTTTGGGCATAACGTAATCTCGGTGAGACCGATTACACAAACTCGGTGAGACCGAATTTGGTAATTAGCTAACCAGAGAGTTGGTCAGGCAAACTCGGTGGGACCGATTTGCTCTTTCGGTGAGACCGAAAAGTTACAAAGGGGAAACACTGAATTTACATTGCAATCTCGGTGGGACTGATTCGCTCTTTCGGTGAGACCGAAAAGTTACGAAAGGGAAACAGAGAATTTGCAATCCCATCTCGGTGAGACCGAGATCCCTATCGGTAGAACCGAATTGCTAGGGTTTGGCAGTGGCTTATGACAAGTGAAACTCGGTGGCGCCGGATAGGAAGAATCGGTAGGACCGAGTTTGGCTTAGGGTTTAGGTCATATGTGGATGTGGGAAAGTAGTTGAGGGTTTTGGAGCATATCACTAAGCACATGAAGCAAGAGGCTCATTAAGCAACACCTCATCCCTCCTTGATAGTATTGGCTTTTCCTAAAGACTCAATGTGATCTTGGATCACTAAAATATAAAATGAAGAGTCTTGAGCTTTTGAGCTTGAGCCAATCCTTTGTCCTTAGCATTTTGAGGGTTCCACTTTCACATCCATGCCATGCCAATCATTGAGCTTTCCTGAAATAATCATCTTGGAATAGCATTAGATCAATGAGCTATATGTTGTTATGAATTACCAAAACCACCTAGGGATAGTTGCACTTTCAATGTTATTGATGTGTACTTTACTAGTGTTTGTAGAAACCCCTCATTATTTGATACTAGTTCAGTTGCTAAAAGTAGTAACTCAAAACAGGAGTTGCAAAATGAACTGAAACTAGTTAAGGGTGAAGTGATGATGTGTGTTGGAAGTAGTTCCAAGATTGATATGATCATCATCGCACACTCCCTATACTTTCTAGATTAGTGTTGAACCTAAATAAGTGTTATTTGGTGTTTGCGTTGAGCATGAATATGATTTGATCATGTTTATTGCAATATGGTTATTCATTTAAGTTAGAGAATAATTGTTGCTCTATTTACATGAATAAAACCTTCGATGGTCATACACCCAACGAAAATAGTTTGTTGGATCTCAATCATAATGATACACATATTCATAATATTGAAGCCAAAAGATGCAAAGTTAATTATGATAGTGCAACTTATTTGTGGCACTGCCGTTTAGGTCATATTGGTGTAAAGCGCTTGAAGAAACTCCATGCTAATGGGCTTTTGGAATCACTTGATTATGAATCATTTGATGCTTGCGAACCATGCCTCATGGGCAAGATGACTAAGACTCCGTTCTCCGGAACAATGGAGCGAGCAACTGACTTATTGGAAATAATACATACTGATGTATATGATCCGATGAGTGTTGAGGCTGACGGCAAGTATCGTTATTTTCTGACCTTCACAGATGATTTGAGCAGATATGGGTATATCTACTTGATTAAAAATAAGTCTGAAACATTTGAAAAGTTCAAAGAATTTCAGAGTGAAGTGGAGAATCATCGTAACAAGAAAATAAAAGTTTCTACAATATGACCGCAGAGGTAAAATATTTGAGTTACGAGTTTGGCCTTCAGTTAAAACTATGTGAAATAGTTTCACTACTCACGCCACCTGGAACACCACAGTGTAATGGTGTGTCCGAATGTCATAACCACACTTTATTAGATATGGTGCGATCTATGATGTCTCTTACTGATTAACCGCTATCATTTTGGGATTATGCATTAGAGACGAATGCATTCACGTTAAATAGGGCACCATATAAATCCGTTGAGGTGACACCGTATGAAATGTGGTTTGGCAAGAAACCTAATATGTTGTTCCTTAAAGTTCGGAGTTGCGATGCTTATGTGAAAAAGTTTCAACCTGATAAGCTCGAACCCAAATCGGAGAAACGCGTCTTCATAGGATACCCAAAGGAGACTGTTGGGTACACCTTCCAATCACATATCCAAAGGCAATATATTCGTTGCTAAGAATGGATCCTTTCTAGAGAAGGAGTTTCTCTCGAAAGAAGTGAGTGGGAGGAAAGTAGAACTTGATGAGGTAACTGTACCTACTCCCTTATTGGAAAGTAGTTCATCACAGAAATCGGTTCCTGTGACACCTACACCAATTAGTGAGGAAGTTAATGATGATGATCATGAAACTTCAGATCAAGTTACTACTGAACCTCATAGGTCAACCAGAGTAAGATCCGCACCAGAGTGGTACGGTAATCCTGTTCTGGAGGTCATGTTACTAGACCATGACAAACCTACAAACTATGAGGAAGCGATGATGAGCCCAGATTCCGCAAAATGGCTTGAGGCCATGAAATCTGAGATGGGATCCATGTATGAGAACAAAGTATGGACTTTGATTGACATGCCCGATGATTGGTGAGCCGTTAAGATTAAATGGATCTTCAAGAGGAAGACGGGCGTTGATAGTAGTGTTACTATCTACAAAGCTCGAATTGTCGCAAAAAGGTTTTCGACAAGTTCAAGGTGTTAACTATGATGAGAGTTTCTCACTCGTATCTATGCTTAAGTCTGTCCGAATCATGTTAGCAATTGTCGCATTTTATGAAATTTGGCAAATGGATAAACAAAATTGCATTCGTTAATGGATTTATTAAAGAAGAGTTGTATATGATGCAACAAGAAGGTTTTGTCAATCCTATAGGTGCTAACAAAATATGCAAGCTCCAGCGATCCATCTATGGAATGGTGCAAGCATCTCGGAGTTGGAATATACGCTTTGATAAATTGATCAAAGCATATAGTTTTATACAGACTTGCGGTGAAACCTGTATTTACAAAAAAGTGAGTGGGAGCATTACAACATTTCTGATAAGTATATGTGAATGACATATTGTTGATCGGAAATAATGTAGAATTATTCTGCAAAGCATAAAGGAGTGTTTGAAAGGAGTTTTTCAAAGAAAGACCTCGGTAAAGCTGCTTACATATTGAGCATCAAAATCTATAGATATAGATCAAGACGCTTGATAAGTTTTTTCAATGAGTACATACCTTGAGAAGATTTTGAAGTAGTTCAAAATGGAACAGTCAAAGAAAGAGTTCTTGCCTGTGTTACAAGGTGTGAAATTGAGTAAGACTCAAAGGCCGACCACAGCAGAAGATAGAAAGAGAATGAAAGTCATTCCCTATGCCTCAGCCATAGGTTCTATAAAGTATGCCATGCTGTGTACCAAATCTATTGTATACCCTACACTAATTTTGGCAAGGGAGTACAATAGTGATCTAGGAGTAGATCATTGAACACCGGTTAAAATTATCCTTAGTGGAATAAGGATATGTTTCTCGATAATGGAGGTGATAAAAGGTTCGTCTTAAAGGGTTATGTCGATGCAAGTTTTGACACTGATCCAGATGACTCTAAGTATTAATCTGGATACATATTTGTCGGTGTACAAAAAGAGTGGTATGTTTTTTGTACCCCTATAACTGTGCACGGGCAGTCTGAGCCATGGGCACCACCACACTGAGCAAGCCAAGGGAGGTGAGCCAAGGTAAGGACGAAGCTCAGGAGAAGCAGAACGACGCCAAGACCAAGACCACAAAGATCAAAGGGGACGAAACGGATCCCCCCGGCAAGATCCTTGTCGGGAGGCGGTTTTAGCAAACCCGGCAAGACCCTTTCCATGGCAGCTCGCCCCACACCTACAGAGTGAGTTACCCTTGAGTCCACTGCCCCCATGGGGCAAGGATTCAGGAGACATCCCCGTGGTGGCTTGCAGATCTTTGTGAAGACATTCAAGATCAGATACACCCTTTAGAAGATGATGATCCTTTGCATGATCCCAGCCAAGGAGGACCACAAGGCCCCCGGCAAGAGCCTTGCCGGGGATGACAGCAGGCGCCACGGCAAGACCCTTGCCGGGGCCCCGGCAAGGCCCTTGCCAAGAACACCCGTAGGGCCACCATCCGGCCCACGCCAGTCAAACCTCCACCACCGTTCGCATGCAGCTGCCGACCCATCCAGCTAGGCAGGCACCTGCGTGGCGGCATGCAGATCTTCGTGGAGACCCACCACTGCGCCACCTCAGCTGCCTGCCTGCCTACATGGCATCGCGGGCGTCGCTGGCCAGGGCGCGTGTCGACACGAGAGGGAGCGGCAACGGACGAGACAGGGCTCTCCCCCGTCCCCGATAAAGCAAGGACACCTGGGCAAGACGCATTAAATGCGCATTGTCATGTACTGCGAGGGATAACCTCACATCACTGTACACTTTTCCACCTCCTATGTGCCACTGTGGCAACCCCTTTCCTATAAAAGGAGGCCCGAGGCGACCAGGAGGAGGATTCGGCTTTTTGGAGCTCCTCACGCCCCATAGCTAGCTCAAGAACACAGATATACAATCCACCAAAGCAGGAGTAGGGTTTTACGCATCCCCGCGGCCCGAACCTGGATAAACGAACCGTGTGCTATCTGTTTGATCCGCTCTTCTCACGACCTCGCGCCCCGCAACCGTAGTAGGGATTCTTGTGATCCCATAGGTGTCGTTCCCCCCGATATCTTTGGCTTGCCAGGTAGGGGGCCTCAATTGTGAGAATCGGCTTTAGCAGTTAGTTTGACGCTTCTTCATCATCATGGCGCCCAAGAAGAAGACGACGGTGGCGGTTGGCCCGTCGGAAGCGGGACATCCCGTCCCGACGCGGGCGAGCAGCGGACCGGTCGCAGAAAGGACCCGGGGCGCCATTTGCGAACACCAACACCGTCCCAGCAGCCGGAGTTTGGGAGGCGGCGATGTTCGTGCGCCTGGTAACAGGCCGCACGCCGCCAAATCCAAAGACGGAGCCAGGCCCTCCGCGGGTGGCGGGGGGCCTTCCAAGATTGCTGCCACCCCGCGCCAAGGCGATGCGAGGGCCTCCAAGACTCCCACGCCGGCGCCGACGGCGCGCTCCTCTCAAGTGGCGCGCGACGAACGGCGTAATCATGCCGAAGACCCCGGGCGTCGCCACGGGAAGAGCCCCGAGCGTCACTCCCGGGAGGTAGAAGACCTTCTCGCTCGCCGAGGCGTTGGTGAAGATGCATGCGACCGTGGGGTCGTGATAGAGCTCCTTCTGACATGGTCAGAAGTCGAAGCGCGTCGCGATCCGTGCAGGTTTCGCTGCCACCAATGCCAGAAGAAGCCCTGGCGCGCGCAGTTGCTCCTCGATTTTCCTCCCACTACAGGGAAACTCGACGAATGGAGAGCCACTATCCAAAGCCTGGTTGCGGTGGCCAACAAAGACGAACCGAGTCCAGTGGAGCCCCCGGGTCGACGCTCCGACGGAGTCCCACGCACCAGTGGCAGGAAAGCCGGCGGCGCCGCGACCATGGTGCACTCGCCTCCTCCTCACCCGGTACTGCGGACGCCAGCCCGTCGCGACATTACGGGCGACGAAATCTCCAAAGCGTCGTCCGACCCGCGGACCCATTGTGACCAGCGCCAAGTCCTTCAGGAACGAGAACTTGAAGACGCTCGAACCACTATCGAGCGCCGGCGCGGAGCGCGCCACCAGTCAGACAGGCGAGCAGGGCCTGCTGTGAACCACCCGACATCGGAGTGCCCTGGAGGCCTACCTTACGAGGTAGGCTGTCCGGCTTTTACCCGTGAGCTGCGGCAGTTCCAGTGGCCCAGTCACCGCACCTTCAAACCTGACGTGGGCGAAAAGTACAGCGGAAAGACCCACCTGTCCGAGTTCCTCAGCATCTACACCATTGCGATGCAAGCTGCCGGAGCCCGCTACGATAAGGTGCTTGCGAATTACTTTCCTTTGGCTCTTAAACCCAAAGCCATGTCATGGTTGATGCACTTGCCGGTAGACTCTATTTCCTCCTGGTCGGATTTGTGCCATGAGTTTGTGGGCGCCTTTACTGGAGGCCACCAAGCCAATGGCCAAGCGAGCGACCTGCACGTCATTCACCAGAAGGGAGGCGAGAGTCTCCGCAAGTATATACAGAGGTTCAGCCGGATACAGTACAATATCCCTGATGTTCACCCTGCCGCCATCATCAGTGCGTTCCATCAGAACCTGCGTAACCGCAAGATGTGCGAAGAGATGGCAATGAACAAGGTGAAAGATGTAGCAGAACTCTATGTTCTTGCTGACAGATGTGCCCGGGCTGAAGAGGGAAGGAAGTACCCCGGCGAAGACGCCGGCGTGGAAACTGACTCCTCAGATGAAGATACTGCCGCCCCAGCGAAGAAGGGCCGGCGCCACAATAGGAAGCGCAAAGGTAAAGCCGTGCTTGCCGTCGAGGGATCTGGTGACACCGGCTCCACCAAGAAAACCAAGGTAGATGACCCCGGCAAGGAAATTGCCGGATGTGTCGCCTGCCGGGCCTTGGCGGTTGCCGAGAAGCCAGGAAACTCCGACAAGCGATACTGCAAGATCCATTGCATGAAAGGCCATGCTCTCTAAGACTGCCGATAGGTTGAGCTCCTCGCTGAGAAGCAGAGGGCTGAATATGAGAGGCGGGACAAGGAGAAGGGCCAAGACGGTGCTGAGGGGTCCGACAAGAAGCGTGAATTCAGAATTGAATTGATTCTATCCTTGATGTATTTGCAATTCAATCCGAATCAATATATCCAAAAATTTTTATCTCCCCGTCGCGGCAAGGATAAACAACAGGAGAGGCCCGCCCGGGGCCGTGACAAAAAGCCAGAAGACGACGATCACAAAGAGGACGACGAATCCGGTGACCAAGAGTTTCAGAAAGCTACAGAGGCCATGTGCATCGACGGCGGTACCTCGCTGCATACTTCTCACCGCCAGCTTAAACAGTGGGCGGGAGAGATTACAGCGGCAGAGCCGTCATTTGATGCCCAAAGGCCGCTGAAGTGGTCCAGCACACCTATCATTTTTGACATTGAGGATCACCCTGATCGCACTACTGGGGTCGGGTGCTTGCCATTGTTGGTTTCACCAACAAAAAGCAACCTCAAGGTGAGAAAGATGCTAGTCGATGGCGGGGCCGGTCTGAACTTGATCTCGCCTGCCGTGATCGAGAAACTGCAGATTCTTGATGGAGACCTCGAAGAGACGGGCACGTTTCAGGGGGTCAACCCGGGAAGAAGCCAACCTAAGGGAAAGGTCACGCTGCCCGTGACTTTTGGAAGCGATCTGAACTACAGGACGGAGAGGATCATGTTTGATGTTGCCAAGATCCCCTTGCCTCACAACAGGATCCTTGGCCGCCCAGCGCTGGCCAAGTTCATGGCGGCGTCACACTACGCCTACAACACCCTGAAGATGCCAGGACCTGTGACGATCATCACCATCCCCTCCGATAAGAAAGATGCACTGATTTGCGCTGACCAATTATACCAGCAAGTAGCTGCGGCAGCTGCCGCCACTAGGGCACTTGCTCCTGCCGCTGGGACCCCGGGAGGGAAGAAGAAGAAGAAGACCGGTGAGACCTCGGACACCCCCTCCGGCAAGCGCACCTCTTCGGAGTGTAGCGCTCCCATCGAGGACGTGCCAGAGAGCTCCACCAGCGGAAACAAGAAGCCCAGGGCCATACCGCCGGGAACCAAGAAGGTTTTTGTCAATGAGGACGGCACGGGAGGGGCTTTCACCATAAGCTCCACCCTTGACGACAAATAGGAAGACACGCTCGTCACCTTCCTGCGGGCGAATGTCGATGTGTTTCATGGCAAGCTTCCGACATCCCCAGTGTTCCTAGGGAGGTGATTGAGCACCACCTTGCTGTTTATCCTCATGCGCGGCCCGTCAAGAAGAAGGTAAGAAAGCAAGCTTTGGAATGACAAGAGTTCATCACAGAGGAGATCCGGAAACTGGAAGCAGCGGGTTTGGTAAGAGGAGTGCTCCATCCAACGTGGTTGGCCAATCCGGTCGTAGTACGCAAGGCTAATGGGAAGTGGAGGCTGTGTATTGATTACACAGATATCAATAAGGCTTGTCCTAAGGACCCCTTCCCGTTGCCGCGCATCGACCAGATTGTTGACTCCACAGCTGGGTGTGATCTGTTGTAATTCCTCGATGCCTACTCCGGCTACCATCGGATCTTCATGACAAGAGAAGACGAAGAGAAAATAGCATTCATCACCCCATGTGGTACGTATTGTTTCATGCGGATGCCTTTCGGGCTGAAGAGTGCTGGTTCGACGTTTGCAAGGGCGGTCCAGACTGGTTTTGAACCCCAGCTCCATAGAAATATGGAAGCTTATATGGATGACATAGTGGTCAAAACCAAGGACAGGGCAACCCTCATACCGGATTTGCAAGAAACATTTGCAAACCTGTGCAAGATCAATCTTAAGCTGAACCCTGAGAAGTGCATATTTGGCGTCCCGTCCGGCAAGATTCTCGGGTTCTTTGTGTCACAGCGTGGGATAGAGGCCAATCCGAACAAGATCAAAGCTATAGAGCAGATTGAAGCACCCAAGAGAATCAAGGATGTGCGTCGGCTTGCTGGTTGCGTCACCGCCATGGGCAGATTCATTTCCAAGCCTGCCGAGCGCGCCCTTCCCTTTTTCAAGATCCTGAAAAAGGCGGGCCCAATGGAGTGGACGCCAGAAGCCGAAGCAGCGTTGCAAGATTTGAAGAAGTACCTCTCCTCCACGCCAATACTAGTTGCGCCTAGGCCACAGGAGCTGTTGCCGCTATACCTGGCAGCAATGAACCAGGTGGTCAGCGCCGCAGTAGTGGCGCGAAGAGAGGTTGACGACGAGGTAATGGCAGCGACAGAGTCCGACACCACCAATGCAGAGACGACACAGCCAGTTGAAGTGCCGCCGAAGAAGAAAATGATGCAGCACCCGGTCTACTTTGTTAGTTCCCTCCTGCAGGGAGCTAGATCAAGGTACTCCGGCGTGCAGAAACTGCTCTTCGGCCTTCTTATGGCCTCGAGGAAGCTACGTCACTACTTCCAGGCACACGAGATCACTGTCGTCACTCGCCTCCCTCTGCAACAGATATTGCACAATCCAGATGCAACGAGAAGAATTGTGGAATGGGCACTGGAGCTGTCCAGCTTTGGCCTTAAGTTTGAAAGTACTTCGATAATTCAGAGCCGAGTCCTGGCAGAGTTCATTGCATAATGGACCGCAACGCCTGATGAAGAAGCCCAAGAGACCGCTCTCCCCGTCAAGGAGGGAAGTTGCAGTTGGATCATATACTTTGCTGGAGCTTTCTCCTTACACGGCGCCGGGGCTGGCATACTGCTTGTCGCGCCCACCGGAGAGCACCTCAAGTACGTGATCCAGATGCACTTCCCCAGGGAGGTGTCAACAAACAATACGGCAGAGTACGAAGGGCTGCTTGCTGGTCTTAGGATCGCGGCGGACCGGAATCAAGAAGCTCATCGTCAGGGGTGACTCGCAGCTCGTCGTCAAGCAAGTCAACAAGGACTACCAGAGCCCGTTGATGAAGGCCTACGTCGATGAAGTGAGAAAGCTGGAAGAGCGTTTCGACGGTATACAGGTTGAATACGTTCCCCGAGCGGAGAATGATATCGCCGATTACCTGTCAAAACGCGCTGGCCTCAAGCTACCTGTGGAACCAGGTACCTTTGTGCTCCAGCTAACTCAGCCATCCGTTGATCCATCAACAGAGCAGAACAAGAGGAGGAAATCAGGACCCGGCAAGTACTTTCCCACCGAGCTCCCCGGAGCCGCCGGCAAGGATGTTGCCGGGGACACTGAGCCCGCCACAGGATGGCTAGCTCCTGCGGAGCGTCAAGCTCTTACTGTCGAGACAGCCGCTCCTATAGCGGAGGAAATGCCTTTAGTCCTCGCCGTCGAGCCTCAAGCTCCAGCGTGGGCACAACATACCGTCTGATTCCTCCAAACAGGGGAACTTCCTGAAGAGCGGGAAGAAGCGGAAAAAGTAGCCCGTCGCTCTACCATGTACCAGTTCGTCGATGACGTCCTATACAGAAAGAGGCCGAACGGTGTGAAATTGAAGTGTATCCCTCGGGAGGAAGGACTGGAACTGTTAGCAGGGATACACAGAGGCATATGTGGATCCCACATCGGGTCAAGGGCCCTTGCCGGCAAGGCATTTCGGCAAGGCTTCTTCTGGCCCACCGCCCTCCAGGATGCGACGACACTAGTCACCAGGTGTGAAGCGTGTCAGTTCCATTCAAAGAAGCTTCATCAGCCAGCTCAAGCCCTTCAAACCATTCCTCTCTCCTGGCCCTTCTCGGTCTAGGGGCTCGACATACTGGGCCCTTTCCCCTGCGCTGTCGGGGGCTTTGAGTACTTGTACGTTGCAATCGACAAGTTCAAAAGTGGCTGGAGGTGGAGGCAGTGAGGAAGGTCACAGCTCAGTCAGCCGTCAAGTTCTTCAAGGGACTAGTGTGCCGTTTTGGTGTACCCAACAGGTTCATCACCTACAACGGCACACAGTTCACAAGCCGCACCTTCATGCAATATATCCAAGACCTCGGCAGCAAAGTCTGTTTCGCTTCCATCGCTCACCCACGAAGCAATGGTCATGCTGAGAGGGCAAACGCTGAAGTACTGCGAGGCTTAAGGACCAAGACCTTTGATAGGCTGCACAAGAGTGGAAGGCGCTGGATTGATGAGTTGCCGACGGTTCTTTGGTCGATCAGGACGACGCCAAATAGAGCCACCGACCAGACACCTTTTGCCCTGGTATACAGGGAAGAAGTAGTTCTCCCCACTGAACTCATATACGGGTCACCTCGAGTGCTCGCTTATGATGAGCTTGAGCAAGAGCAACTGCGGCAAGATGACGCAATGCTCCTTGAGGAAGATCGTCTTCGGGCGGCTGTGAACGCAGCACGCTACCAGCAAGCCTTGCGCCGCTACCATAGCCGCAAGGTTCATGCCCGAAGCCTTGAGGAAGGCGACCTTGTCCTTCGGCACGTTCAATCGGCCAAGAATTCCAACAAGTTGACGCCAAAGTGGGAAGGACCTTATCGGGTAATACGAGTCACCAGGCCCGGCGCAGTCCGCCTGGAGACCGAAGATGCCGTTCCGGTGAGTAACTCTTGGAACATTGAGCATCTTCGCAAGTTTTACCTGTGAGGCGCGGCTTTCCGGGCCCCCCGACAAGCCACCTTTTGTACAAGCATTGCCGATGATGCATGTTACCCTTTGTACAAAGCCAGGCGTAGACCCTGAGCATAAATAAATGAAGCACTAGCGCCCTAAGTTATAGCATGCATGCTAGGTCGAGTCTCATCCTTGGTTAGGGTTGATAGTGCTTAGCGGCGACTAACCCCTAGCTTAGAGGTCGAGTGTGCGTCTCTTTGTCTTTCTTTTGTCTTCTTTGGTTCACAGGACACACGGATATCCGTGCCGAACCACTTGGGGAGGAAAAGAAGATGAACAGACTAGCATCTAGCCCCCAGCAAGCCAGCATTTTCGGGGGCTGCAAGAGTAAAGATTCACCCACGGCGAACCAGAGTTGCCGGGGGCTGCATCTTCAGATAAGTTCTTCATCCCTTATCATGCATTCCATTATGGACTGAGGTATGTGAAACCTCGTTTTCCCCTAAGCTACTGTGCTCCCATAACTCTAGGCCCTAGGGCTCGTTCTTGGGGCCAAGTTTGGTCGTAGTCGCTGCAGCGAAAGGATGAAACAAGGAGCCAGAACCCGCCTCATCCCTGCCTCCGCCAAAGGCGTGAGGAAGGTCGAGCGAAGTGGGGAGACGGCAAGGCCTGTTGCTGGGCAAGGAAATGTTTATCTTAAAGATATCAAGGATTTACTCCTTGTCGTGGGTTCTACCCACAAATAAATGACCCGACAAGCATCCCTTTTTCATTAAAAACATTCCACTCAGGTACAGTCCATAGGGAATGAAAAACATGAATGATGGGATTACAAATTTTAAATTCAGCTAAGGCCCGAAGGCTTACAAACTAAAAAGAGATAAGGTGCCCGTAATCCCTTTCTTGTTCCTCTCCTCAGGAGGCAGGTCAAGGAGGCGAAAAGGGCAAAAGGGGCGCCTAGGCGAGCTACGGGTGGCAGAAGACACCAAGAGAACATCTCAGTGGCCGTCTGAAGGCTGGATGGTGATGGCGGCGCCGGAAGCAGAGCTCGAAGACGAGGCGGCAGGACGTTAGCACGCGTCGAAGGCGTCGGTGCCCGCGTACTCCGACTTGACGGCCTTGCCGCCCGCCCTCTTCCTCTTCCGCAACCTCCCAACGCCAGCCACCCAAGGAGACGACCCCGGGAAGTTCAGGGAGCTGGCGACGCGGATGATGGGGTCGCCGGTGCTGCACGGAGCGGCACCCGATACCTAATCGGACCCATCATCCTGCCGCCTACTACCCTCGTCGTCGCTGCCGCTGTCCTCCTCGTCACTCCCGCCCGAGGAGGAGTCTTCACTATCAAAAGAGCTCTCCACGCAGCACCTTGCACGGGTCTTGAAGCACCCGAAGACCTTGACAGAGAGAAGGCCACCCTCCATCAGCTTAAAATGGAGAGTGAGCCCCTCCGTCAAGCGGTGGATATGGGCAAACATCTTCCATCCCCGACGGAGATACATCACGTGAGGGGCGGGGAAATCGACGCGGGCCTACGTGCCACTGATCATGCAGCCCCACATGTGCCGCCACAACGACTCCGGTGGATCCAGCTCCATCTCCCGCGCAAATGGAGTCGAGAGACGAAGGCGACGGCGAGGCGGCCGGCGTAGCCTGACGAAGAACTCGCAAGGGTCATCCCCAACGTGGCCCTCCATGCGGGGAGGAACTACTGGTGGAGGCGAGGCCAGCGCGCCGCCCCGTCCTCCTCTTCCTCGAGCGCCTCGGCCTCACCCACGGCCTCGCCCCCTCCCCCTTCCCCTCGCGGCTGGCTCTGCCACCGCGGGTGCAGGAGAAGGAGGGACGCGTTGTCGAGCGGCGACCCTCGCCGCCACCGTTGAAGGACCAGGATTCCCTATCTCCATGACGGATGGAAGGGGGAGCAGAAGCTGAAGGAAGGAGGAGATGAAGGAATGCGGGACGCCATCCCCCTCCCGCTCTTTATAAAGGAACGGGGTGGGGGCTCGGCCGCCCCACTCAGCCAATCAAGACGCGGAAGGCGCAGGGAACTAGGACTGACCCGCCGCCCCAGCCCACGGCGGCCCGGTTTCCCGCCTCCACCGTTCACCACCCCAAGCGCATGAGAGCCACGTGGCAAGCGTGCAGGACCGAGGCAACGGGTGAGGTGACCTCTCCCCACCCCGTGATCGTGGGGAGTGGATGCCTTGAAGACCACGCCTCGGCCCCGTTTAGTAAATGGGCCGCGCCTCCACGCCTCCCTCCGTTTATGGGGAAGGCGCGAACCGCCCCCTTTACTACGACGTGACGCATGCATGCAGAGCTCAGCCCCACGCATGCCGCCCACGTCACACATGCCTCCCCACGCTGGGCCACGCGCGGGAAGCATGGGAAGCGCAGCGCGCGAAGAGACTTACCACGGTAAAAACCACCCCGCCTGCCCGCGCACCGTTTTTGGTCCTAGCCCAACGACACGATTGCGCTTACGTGTGGCCCAGGCCCGGGGGCTCTTATCAGTGTACAAAAAGAGGGGTACGTTTTTGTACCCCTATAATTGTGCACGGGCAGTCTGAGCCACGGGCACCACCACACTGAGCAAGGCAAGGGAGGTGAGCCAAGGTAAGGCCGAAGCTCAGGAGAAGCAGAACGACGCCAAGACCAAGACCACAAAGAGCAAAGGGGACGAAATGGATCCCCCCCGGCAAGATCCTTGCCGGGAGGCGGTTTAGCAAACCCGGCAAGACCCTTGCCGTGGCAGCTCGCCCCACACCTACGGAGTGAGTCACCCTTGAGTCCACTACCCCCATGGGGCAAGGATTCGGGAGATATCCCCGTGGTGGCTTGCATATCTTTGTGAAGACATTCAAGATCAGATACACCCTTTAGAAGATGATGATCCTTGGCAGGATTCCAGCCAAGGAGGACCACAAGGCCCCCGGCAAGAGCCTTGCCGGGGATGACAGCAGGCGCCATGGCAAGACCCTTGCCGGGGCCCCGGCAAGGCCCTTGCCAAGAACACCCATAGGGCCACCATCAGGCCCACGCCAGCCAAACCTCCACCGCCGTTCGCATGCAGCTGCCGACCCAACCAGCTGGGCAGGCACCTGCGTGGTGGCATGCAGATCTTCATGGAGACCCACCACTGCGCCACCTCAGCTGCCTGCCTGCCTACATGGCACCGCGGGCGCCGCTGGCCAGGGCGCGTGTCGACACGAGAGGGAGCGGCGACGGACGACACATGGCTCTCCCCCGTCCCCAATAAAGCAAGGACACCTGGGCTAGACGCATTAAATGCGCCTTGTCATGTACTGTGAGGGATAACCTCACATCACTGTACCCTTTTCCACCTCCTGTGTGCCACTGTGGCAACCCCTTTCCTATAAAAGGAGGCCCGAGGCGACCACGAGGAGGATTCGGCTTTTTGGAGCTCCTCACGGCCCATAGCTAGCTCAAGAACACAGACATACAATCCACCAAAGCAGGAGTAGGGTTTTACGCATCCCCGCGGCCCGAACCTAGATAAACGAACCGTGTGCTATCTGTTTGATCCGCTCTTCTCACGACCCCGCGCCCCGCAACCATAGTAGGGATTCTTGTGATCCCATATGTGTCGTTCCCCCCGACAATATTGAAAGTGGGAGAAATTAGCTAAAGTAGCTCCGTGCAGAGCATTGTAGACACAGAAATTTGCAAAATACATACGGATCTGAATATGGCAGACCCGTTGACTAAACTTCTCTCACAAGAAAAACATGATCACACCTTAGTACTCTTTGGGTGTTAATCACATAGCGATGTGAACTAGATTATTGAATCTAGTAAATCCTTTCGGTGTTGATCACATGACGATGTGAACTATGGGTAATTCACATGGTGATGTGAACTATTGATGTTAAATCACATGGCGATGTGCTCTAGATTATTGACTCTAGTGCAAGTGGGAGACTGAAGGAAATATGCCCTAGAGGCAATAATAAAGTTATTATTTATTTCCGTTTTTCATGATAAATGTTTATTATTCATGCTAGAATTGTATTAACCGGAAACATGATACATGTGTGAATACATAGACAAACATAGTGTCACTAGTATGCCTCTACTTGACTAGCTTGTTGATCAAAGATGGTTATGTTTCCTAACCATAGACATGAATTTTCATTTGATAAATGGGATCACATCATGAGCAGAATGATGTGATTGACTTGACCCATTCAGTTAGCTTAGCACTTGATCGTTTAGTATGTCGCTATTGCTTTCTTCATGACTTATACATGTTCCTATGACTATGAAATTATGCAACTCCCGTTTACTGGAGGAACACTTTGTGTGCTAACAAATGTCACAACGTAACTGGCTGATTATAAAGGTGCTCTACAGGTGTCTCCAAAGGTACTTGTTGGGTTGGCGTATTTCGAGATTAGGATTTGTCACTCCGATTGTCGGAGAGGTATCTCTAGGCCCACTCGGTAATGCACATCACTATAAGCCTTGCAAGCATTGCAAATAATGAGTTAGTTGACGGATCATGTATTACGGAACGAGTAAAGAGACTTGCTGGTAACGAGATTGAACTAGGTATTGAGATACCGATGATCTAATCTCGGGCAAGTAACATACCGATGACAAAGGGAACATCGTATGTTGTTATGCGGTTTGACCGATAAAGATCTTCGTAGAACATGTGGGAGCCAATATGAGCATCCAAGTTCCGCTATTGGTTATTGACCGGAGACGTGTCTCGGTCATGTCTACATAGTTCTCGAACCCGTAGGGTCCACACGCTTAAAGTTCGATGATGGTTATATTATGAGTTTATGTGTTTTGATGTACCGAAGGTAGTTTGGAGTCCCGGATGTGATCACGGATATGACGAGGAGTCTCGAAATGGTCGAGACATAAAGATTGATATATTGGACGATATGTTCGAACACCGGAATGGTTTCAGGGAGTATCGGGCATATACCGGAGTACCGGGGGGGTTACCGGAACCCCCCGGGGAGACTAATGGGCCTATTGGGCCCTAGTAGAGAAGAGGAGGGGCGGCCAAGGGGAAGTGGCGCGCCCCTTCCTCCCAGTCTGAATTGGACAAGGAGGGGGGCGCCCCCCTTTCCTTTCCCCCCTCTCTCCTTCCCTCTCCTCTCCTACTCCCACATGGAAGGGGGGAGTCCTACTCCCGGTGGGAGTAGGACACCTCATGGGGCGCGCCTAGGGTGGCTGGCCCCTCCCCCTCCTCCACTCCTTTATATACGGGGAGGGAGGCACCCCTTGGAGACATAACAATTGATCCCTTGGATCTCTTAGCCGTGTGCGGTGCCCCCTCCACCATAATCCACCTCGATAATATCGTAGCGGTGCTTAGGCGAAGCCCTGCGTCGGTAGAACATCATCATCGTCACCACGCTGTCGTGTTGACGGAACTCTCCCTCAAAGCTTGGCTGAACGTGTGCTGAACTCGAAGGTGTCGTACGTTCGGTACTTGATCGGTCGGATCATGAAGACGTACGACTACATCAACCGCGTTGTGCTAATGATTCCGCTTTCGGTCTACGAGGGTACGTGGACAACACTCTCCCCTCTCGTTTCTATGCATCACCATGATCCTCTGTGTGCATAGGAAAAATTTGAAATTACTACGTTCCCCAACATGCCCTTCTTCCTCTTCTAGCAACATAGCTCAAGGAGCAACCTTGTAACCATTTGATCATAGTCATCGTAGCAAGAGTAGGGGTGTTATCTCTCCGGAGAGCCCCGAACCTAGGTACGTCTCATGTGCCTTCGAGCTCGTGCTCACTCTCGCTTCCGGAACCCGACGACGTCCTCATGGCTCCACCCCATGATACTCCACCCCCTGGTATCTGACGTGAGATTGCCACGATAGTTGGCGCCCACTATGGGGCCACCCGCGGTGTCGGTCGGAGTTCTGCTCTGGACGGGAACCATCCTCCCCTCCGGCGAGGGCGTCACGTCTGGTTTGATCAGCCAACCCGATGCATTCGTCTGCGCCTGCACCAGCGCATAGCCTGACGAGGGAGCCGTCTGCCCCGCGAGCTGCCTCGTCGACCTCTTCAGCAAGCTCAACCTCTCCAATGCAGCCGCCACTGGCGCAGAGGCCATCTGCTCCATCGACTGCCTCACTGAGCTCTTCAAGAAGCTCACCATCTCCGATGCAGCAGCCACCGACGAGTTCCCCGGCGACGTGCTGGACATCGATGACCCGCTCCCTCTTGTCGCCTGCGACGCCTCTGCCGATGCGCTCGACGCCAGCATCGTCATAGAGGTGATGGTTACCGGCCACAGCCAGGACTCCAGCCGGGCCGCCTATGACCCATTTGCGAGCGGCAATGCAGAGCTTGGCCACTCCCGTCGTTGCCAACGCCGATGGGGCTGCACTGGAGGCAATCCATGTCAAGATCCTTGACAGCGCCAACAAGATGGCGGCCATGAAGCGCCGCACTAAGGCTAGCCAACACGAGATTGACTGCATCGTGAGCGGCACGCCAGTTGCAGGTGAGCCCAGCCGAGCCGGCCCCATCTGGCAACACGGCGCGGCCATAGCCAGCATGTTGGGAGTCAGACGCCCAATCTACGACACCACAGTGTAGAACCTGCGCGCCGCCCAGGCGGCGGCAGAAGATCTCGATCACCTGGAGGGCGACGAGCGGCGCATCCAGATGGAGCGCCTCCAGGAGCTCCTCAATGCTGCGAACATGGAGCAAGACGCATGCAACTGCGCGGTGGTAGTCAGCAAGCAAGCCGAAAACCATCCCCCGCCGCGAGCATGGAGTGACCTCCCGATCCCCAAGCAGCGGCTGCGGCGGCCAGCGGAACCCGGAGCTGGCTGCAAGCCGCAGCCAGCACACTCGCTAGATGATTGTTCACAGCCGACAAGTTCCTCCCATGGTGGAGGACCGGCGCCAGCACGATGAGCGTCTGCCTCCCCCTCGCATGGGGCAGGGAGAGGCTAGCCTCTCTAGTGTCGGTAGACCATCCGACTCTGGGGGGCCGGCTAGGCCCGTGTGAAGGAGTCGGCGAGAATGATGCTTGCCATCGGATCGAGCGGCTCGCTTGGTCCCTGGAAGTTGAAGTGGAGGACACAATCTGCCCGGCCTGCTTCGGCCCCCGCATCCATGACGAGCCCTTCCCCAAAGGGTTCTCGCTCCCTCGAGATACTCCCAAGTACACTCACGCCGGGAAGCCGAAGGACTGGCTGGCTGACTACGCCACGGCAGTCAGCATTGCGAACGGCAACAAGCGTGTTACCGTGAAGTATGTTCCGCTCATGCTCCAGGGCACGGCCCGGACATGGCTGAACAGCCTCAAACTCAACAGCATCAACAGGTGGTTGGACTTCAGCGATGTCTTCGTCCGCAACTTCACCAGCACCTACAAGCGGCCCCCAAGCCTTGCTAGCTCTCCATGTGCGTTCAGAGTCCGACTGAGTCCACCCGTGACTACCTGACGCGCTGGGCTGAGCTGCGCAACTCCTGCGAAGGGGTGCACGCGGTGCATGCCATTGAGTACTTCACCGTCGGGTGTAGAGAGGGCACCTTGCTGAAGCACAAGCTTCTGTGCAACGAGGCGGCTACCTTGGACAAGCTCTTGGTCGTGGCGGACAAGTACGCCACAGCTGACTCCTCAATGAAGTCAAAGATCCGGGTTGATGCGCCCAGGAAGGTGATCCCGCCGGCTCCTCAAACATTGGCTGGTGACTCCAACCGGCGCCAACAGCCAAACGACAACAAGTGCAAGGCCCATCAGCTGGGTTCCAACAACCGGCAAGTGGCCACTGTCAAGGATCAGCAGCCGGCCAGGTGATACATCTCCGTCGTATCTACTTTTCCAAACACTTTTGCCCTTGTTTTGGACTCTAACTTGCATGATTTGAATGGAGTTAACACGGACTGACGTTGTTTTCAAGAGAATTGCTATGGTGTTATTTATGTGCAGAAACAAAAGTTCTCAGAATGACATGAAACTTCACGGAACATCTATTCGGAAATAATAAAAAGTCCTTGCAAAAGATGAAGACCAGGGGGCCCACCACCTGTCCACGAGGGTGGGGGCGCGCCTGCCCCCCCAGGGCGCATCGCCTACCTCGTGGGCCCCCTGGAGCTCCTCCGACCTCAACTCTAACTCTATATATTTGGTTTCATGGAGAAAAAACCAGAGAGAAGAATTCATCACATTTTACGATACGGAGCCGCCGCCAAGCCCTAAAACCTCTCGGGAGGGCTGGTCTGGAGTCCGTTCGGGGCTCCGGAGAGGGGAATCCATCGCCATCGTCATCATTAGCCATCCTCCATCACCAATTTCATGATGCTTACCGACGTGCGTGTGTAATTCCATCGTAGGCTTGCTGGACGGTGATGGGTTGGATGAGATCTATCATGTAATCAAGTTAGTTTTGTTAGGGTTTGATCCCTAGTATCCACTATGTTATGAGATTGATGTTGCTATGACTTTGCTACGCTTAATGCTTGTCACTAGGGCCCGAGTGCCATGATTTCAGATCTGAACCTATTATGTTTTCATCAATATATAAGAGTTCTTGATCCTATCTTGCAAGTCTATAGTCACCTATTATGTGCTATGATCCATTAACCCCGAAGTGACAATAATCGGGATACTTACTGGTGATGACCATAGTTTGAGGAGTTCATGTATTCACTATGTGCTAATGCTTTGTTCCGATACTCTATTAAAAGGAGGCCTTAATATCCCTTAGTTTCCATTAGGACCCCGCTGCCACGGGAGGGTAGGACAAAAGATGTCATGCAAGTTCTTTTCCATAAGCATGTATGACTATATTCGCAATACATGCCTACATTACATTGATGAATTGGAGCTAGTTCTGTGTCACCCTATGTTGTGATTGTTACATGATGAACCGCATCCGGCATAATTCTCCATCATTGATCAATTGCCTACGAGCTTTCCATATATTGTTCTTCGCTTATTTACTTTTCCGTTGCTATTGCTATCGTCACTACAAAATACAAAAAACATTACTTTTGCTACCGCTACCACTACTATCATATTACTTTGCTACTAAATACTATTATGCAGATATTAAGTTTCCATGTGTGGTTGAATTGAAAACTCAACTGCTAATACTTGAGAATATTCTTTGGCTCCCCTTGTGTCGAATCAATAAATTTGGGTTGAATACTCTACCCTCGAAAACTGTTGCGATCCCCTATACTTGTGGGTTATCAAGACTATTTTCTGGCGCCGTTGCCGGGGAACATAGCTCTATTCTTTGAGTCACTTGGGATTTATATCTGCTTATCATTATGAAGAACTTGAGAGATCAAAAAACCAAGATTTATCCCTCAACTAAGAGGGGCGGTAAGGAAGTGCCATCTAGCTCCGCACTTGATTCACCTTCTGTTTTGAGTAAGCTTGCGACACCTAAACCTGCTTCTACTATTCGTTCTGATATGTCACGTGTTATTGATGATGCCACTTCTGCTATGCATGATACTTATGATGAAACTACTTCTATGCTTGATACTACTGTGCCACTTGGTGAATTTCTTGATGAACAGCTTGCTATGGTTAGAGAGAATGAAAATATTGAGACTGATAATATTGATGAAAGTGATGATGAAGACTTGCCCGTTATTCCTAAGGGTTATGTTTTTGATAAAAAAGCTTCTTTACCTATTTTAGCTTGCAAAGATAGTTATGAACTTAACAGGTTATTAGCTAAATGGAATAAGCAATCTCTAAATGTTAGGATGAAACCTGACCCTGCTTGTGCTACTTCACCTATCTTTGTTACTGATAAGGATTATGAATTCTCTGTTGATCCTGATATAATTACTTTGGTTGAATCTGATCCTTTTCATGGCTATGAATCTGAAACTGGTGTGGCACATCTTACTAAATTAAATGATATAGCCACCATGTTCACTAATGATGAGAGAACTCGCTACTTTTATATCCTTCAAATATTTCCGTTCTCATTAAAGGGTGATGCTAAGATATGGTTTAATTCTATTGATCCTGGTTGTGTGCGTAGTCCCCAGGATGTGATTTATTACTTCTCTGCTAAATATTTCCCTACTCATAAGAAACAAGCTGCTTTAAGGGATATATATAATTTTGTGCAAATTGAAGAAGAGAGTCTCCCACAAGCTTGGGGGAGGCTTCTCCAATTACTTAATGCTTTGCCTGATCATCCTCTTAAGAAAAATGAAATACTTGATATATTTTATAATGGACTAACCGATGCCTCCAGAGATTACCTCGATAGTTGTGCTGGTTCTGTTTTTAGGGAAAGAACGCCGGATGAAGCTGAAATTCTATTGAATAATATGTTTACAAATGAAAATAATTGGACACTTCCTGAACCAACTCCTGAGCCTATTCCTAAACCAACTCCGAAGAAGAGGGGTGTTCTATTTCTCAGTCCTGAAGATATGCAAGAGGCAAAGAAATCTATAAAAGAAAAAGGTATTAATCTGAAGATGTTAAGAATTTACCTCCTATTGAAGAAATACACGGTCTTAATTTACCGCCTGTTGAAGAAACATATGACCTTAATCCATCTCCTATTGAAGAAACTCATGGTCCTGATAACCCGACATGGGTAGTAAAGGTAAATTCTCTCTATAGATATGATAAAGCTGAAATCTCGTTTACTAAATTTGCTAGCCCATGCTTCGATGAGTTTGATAAATTTATGGTTAAGCAAGAATATTTTAGTGCTTATTTTGGTAGACAATTGAAATACAATTCAGATATGCTTGAACACTTGGGTAATTATATGGCTAATGTCAAAGGTGAACTTAAACTTATTAGTAAACATGCTTCTATGGTTACCACTCAAGTAGAACAAGTACTTAAAGCTCAAAATGATTTGCTCAATGAATTGAATAGTAAGAATAATGATAACGCTGTTAGAGTTATGACTAGAGGTGGTAGAATGACTCAGGAACCTTTGTATCCTGAAGGCCACCCTAAGAGAATTGAGAAATATTCTCAGAGAAATAATATAGATGCACCTAGTCCTCCTAAAAGGAAGAAAAAGAAAAATGATAGGACTTTGCATGCTTCTAGTAAACCTATTACTGAAACACCTAAGAATCCAAATGATATTTCTATTTCTGATGCTGAAACACAATATGGTAATGAACCTGAAACTAGTGATGATGTTAATGATAATGTTCATGATGATGCTCAACCTAGCAATGATAATGATATAGAAATTGAACCTATTGTTGATCTTGATAACCCACAACCAAAGAATCAACGTTATGATAAGATAGACTTTGTTGCTAGGAAACATGGTAAAGAAAGAGAACCATGGGTTCAGAAACCCATGCCTTTTCCTCCCAGACCATCCAAGAAAAAGGATGATGAGGATTTTGAGCGCTTTGCTGAAATGATTAGACCTATGATTTTGTGTATGCGATTAACTAATATGTTTAAAATGAATCCTTATGCTAAGTACATGAAAGATATTGTTACTAATAAAAGAAAGATACCGAAAGCTGAAATTTCCACCATGCTTGCTAATTATACTTTTAAAGGTGGAATACCTAAGAAACTAGGAGATCCTGGTGTACCAACTATACCATGCTCCATTAAAAGAAACTATGTTAAAACTGCTTTATGTGATCTTGGAGCCGGTGTTAGTCTTATGCCTCTCTCTTTATATCGTAGACTTGATTTGAATAAGTTGACACCTACTGAAATATATTTGCAAATGGCTGAGAAATCAACTGCTATACCTATCGGTATTTGTGAGGATGTGCCTGTTGTGGTTCAAACGTTACTATTTTAACAGACTTTGTTATTCTTCATATTCCCGAGGACAATAGTATGTCTATTATTCTTGGAAGACCCCTTTTGAATACTGCAGGGGCTGTTATTGATTGAACTAAAGGCAATGTCACTTTTCATGTTAATGGTAATGAGCATACGGTACACTTTCTGAGGAAACAACCTCAAGTTCATAGTATCAACTCTATTGGAAAAATTCCATCGATTATATTTGGAGGTTTTGAATTTCCTCTTCCTACTATCAAGAAGAAATATGATATTCTTATTATTGGGGATGTGCATATCCCCTTTGAGGTAACATAGTGTTATTCGAAACTTCTCCGGTTCCATGTTATTCGGAATGAGTTCGTTAACAAGACTTGATCAACCTTGTTAGTTGATTCCTTTTGATGATCATGAGATGGATGAAACTAGAAGGCACAACCTTTTGTACCCTCCTCTTACTTTCTGTTATTTATATTAAATAAAATAAAAATAGTATTTTTCTATTTGTTATCTGATTTATTCGTGCAATATAAAAATACCCCAAAAATAAAAGTTCTCCAAATGCCCTGAAATTTAAATATGATTTTTTTCTGAAATATTTGAGAATATTTGGCACTGAGAACACAGCAGGAGGAGCTGACACCTGGCCACGAGGGTCAGGGGCGCGCCCTACCCCCCTGGGCACGCCCCCTGCCTCATGGGCCCACAGTGGCCCTCCTCCACTTATTCCTGCACCCACACCATCCTTCCTCCCACAAACACGAATATCCAGCTCAAACCTGAGTCCAAGCTCATTTTGCTGCCATTTTCGATCTCCTTGCTCAAAGCACCTCTCACAAAACTGCATGGGGAGATTGTTCCTTGGTATGTGACTCCTCCATTGGTCCAATTAGTTTTTGTTCTAGTGCTTTATTCATTGCAAATTTGTGCTGCTTAGGTGACCCTGTTCTTGAGCTTGCATGTCAAATTTATATGGTCAAAAGTAGTTTTGGTGCATGATATAGGCTCTAAGCACTTGTAGGAATAGTTGCTATCAATATTATTGAGTTTGGTTCAGTTTTATTTTGAAGTTACTAAAAATTTCAGAAATTTTACAGAGGAAGAAATATGTTTAGGAAAATGTACCAAGGGGGATCTTCAAGGAAACAAGAGCCCAGGCTTGCAATGCATGATGCTGATGATGAGCCACCAAGGAACGCTCTAGTGCGTCCTTGTGAATGGCCTTCAGAAAACTTTATGGATCGAGCGGGAATTAAGGAAGAATTTAATGCATATTTGTGTAACGCTGATCTTGTGAGCTTCGAGGAAGAAAAATGCCGTTAGTACCACTATCTCGCTTGTTCCTTTGTGAGGAGGTTTGAATTTTCATCTTCACGTAATTCTCCAACTGTCCTGTTTGTTCTTTATGAAAATTCTTACACTATGGACTTAGAGGATTTTACCACTGCTTGCAAACTTCCACAATGGGGTAGTATCAGGGAACCTCGCAAATCTGAATTTAGAGATTTTCTTGCTAGTATAACTATGGAGCATTCATTTTCCTGCTATACATTATTTTGCTCTCTTCATAGGTAGATGCATTAACGATAAAGATGAAGCATGTCACATGTGTGTCCCTGACCTCAATATTCTTAGGAGTGTTGTGTTGGGAGATAAATCTTATAATTTAGGAGCCATTGTTGCACATAGGTTGCATCTGAATAGATTTAATGGAGATTTCTTTGGTGGAATTTTTGCAACCCGCTTAGCTGATTTTCTTGGTGTAACTATACGTAACGATGATATTGAATTACCTCCTACTTACCTCGACTTTAATGCAATGGTTCAGCACCAATTTGTCGAGAGGAACGAATCACCTCTCCAGTATCGTTTAGTCTTTGACAGACGTCGTGCTGTCTGTATTGCTCTCCCTGCTCCTGCCTTCTTTGATTATCAGGCAAAATGAAGATATGTTATTACCAGAGAGGAGGCAAACGAGTACAAGAGGAGGGCGGAGGCCACTCGTCGCCACACTACATCTCAAAGGGCGATAGCTGCTGCATCTCAGTACGACCCCAACTATTACTATGGATATCAGCCAGGCCAGGCGTGGCCATAGACCAACTTAGGCCAAGAGCCTAAGCTTGGGGGAGTACGTATTTCCCACCGACAATACATTCATGTTCACACACTCATTGCTAGATGTCAGTGATCATACTTTTTCATTGTATTATCCAAGCTAGTTTATTTCCTTTTTATGCTTTCTTCTTGTGTGTTTATTAAACCTTAAGAAAAAATAGTTGTAGCTTTTAATTAGTTTACTTTCCATGCTTGTAGTAGTAATTAAAAAGAAAAGCAAAAAAGATTTCATGTTCTCCTTTTTGCTTGTTGGGAGCTTTCCTATGTAAATAATTTTATTTCTTCTCTTTTCTTTGGGGGTCGATAGGAGAAGACCATGATTAAATTGTTGAAGTGGCTCTTATATGCATTATTGTTGATTTAACCAAGAGCCCATATTGCATTGTCTTCTCCTGTTTATTGAATGCTTGCAGATTCTAGCTTAGTTCAATGCACATGCACTCTTAATATTATTCACATCGTTCGGTCGTGCAAGTGAAAGGCAATTATGACGATATATGATGCATTGACTGAGATGAGAAAAGATGGTATGAACTCGACCTGTCTTGTTTTTGTAAATATGATTAGTTCATCGTTCCTGATTCAGCCTATTATGAATAAACATGTTTGCAATGACAATTAGAGATCGTAGTTCTTATGCCATGCTTGATTAACTAGGAGCTTATAATGGTTTACCTTGCATGCGAACATGCTATTAAAATGGTTGTGATGTGGTATGATAGGGTGGTATCCTCCTCTGAATGATTTAAGTGACTTGACTTGGCACATGTTCACGCATGTAGTTGAAACAAAATCAACATAGCCTTCACGATATTTATGTTCATGGTGAATTATATCCTACTCATGCTTGCATTCGGTGTTGATTAATTTTAATGCATGTTCATGACTATTGTCGCTCTCTAGTTGGTCGCTTCCCAGTCTTTTGCTAACCTTCACTTGTACTAAGCGGGAATACTGCTTGTGCAGCCAATCCCTTAAACCCCAAAGTTATTCCATATGAGTCCACCATACCTACCTATATACGGTATCTACCTGCCGTTCCAAGTAAATTTGTATGTGCCAAACTCTAAACCTTCAAATAAATATCCTGTTTCGTATGCTCGAATAGCTCATGTATCAACTAGGGTTGTCTTTATCTTCCATGTTAGGTGGGTTATTATCAAGAGGAGTGGACTCCGCTCCTCACTCACGAGAAAATGGCTGGTCACCGGGATGCCCAGTCCCATGCTTTATGCAAATCAAATCAAAATAGTTGCAAACAAAAACTCCCCCTGGGACTCTTGTTAGTTGGAGGCACTCGTTGTTTCGAGCAAGCCATGGATTGATGCTTGTTGGTGGAGGGGGAGTATAAACTTTACCATTCTGTTTGGGAACCGCCTATAATGTGTGTAGCATGGAAGATATCGCCATCTCTTGGTTGTTATGTTGACAATGAAAGTATACCCCTCAAAATATTATTCATATCTATTTCAAAACCGAGCTCTGGCACCTCTACAAATCCTTGCTTCCCTCTGCGAAGGGCCTATCTATTTACTTTCATGTTGAGTCATCATCTTCTTATTAAAAAGCACCAGTTGGAGAGCACCGCTGTCATCTGCATTCATTACTGTTAGTTTACATTGAGTATGACTTGACTGGATCTCTTTTACCATGAATTACAATGTCTAGTCAGTCCTTGGTCTTTAAAGGTGCTCTGCATTTATGTTTTGCGGTCTTAGAAAGGGCTAGCGAGATACCATTTTGTTATATCATATTATAGTTGTTTTGAGAAAGTGTTGTCATCCGAGATTTATTATTATTGCTCACTAGTTGATTATACCATTGATATGAGTAAACTTGAGACCTATGCGTTATTGTGAATATGGTTAGTTCATAATCTTTGCTGAAAACTTGAATGCTGGCTTTACATATTTACAACAACAAGACCAAACAAAGTTTGTAAAAGTTTTTATTTATCACTTTTAGTTTATCAACTGAATTGCTTGAGGACAAGCAAAGGTTTAAGTTTGGGGGAGTTGATACGTCTCGGTCGTATCTACTTTTCCAAACACTTGCCCTTGTTTTGGACTCTAACTTGCATGATTTGAATGGAACTAACCCGGACTGACGCTGTTTTCAGCAGAATTGCTATGGTGTTATTTATGTGCAGAAACAAAAGTTCTCAGAATGACCTGAAACTTCACGAAACACCATTTCAGAAAATATAAAAAATCCTTGCAAAAGATGAAGGCCAGGGGGCCCACCACCAGTCCACGACGGTGGGGGGCGCGCCTGGCCCCCTAGGGCGCGCCCCCCTACCTCGTGGCCCCCCTGGAGCTCCTCCGACCTCAACTCCAACTCTATATAATTGCTTTCGAAGAGAAAAAAATCAGAGAGAAGGATTCATCGCGTTTTACGATACGGAGCCGCCGCCAAGCACTAAAACCTCTCGGGAGGGCTGATCTGGAGTCCGTTCGGGGCCCCGGAGAGGGGAATCCGTCTCCATCGTCATCATAAACCATCCTCCATCACCAATTTCATGATGCTCACCGCCGTGCGTGAGTAATTCCATCGTAGGCTTGCTGGACGGTGATGGGTTGGATGAGATCTATCATGTAATCGAGTTAGTTTTGTTAGGGTTTGATCCCTAGTATCCACTATGTTCTGAGATTGATGTTGCTATGACTTTGCTATGCTTAATGCTTGTCACTAGGGCCCGAGTGCCATGATTTCAGATCTGAACCTATTATGTTTTCATCAATATATGAGAGTTCTTGATCCTATCTTGCAAGTCTATACTCACCTATTATGTGTTATGATCCGTTAACCCCGAAGTGACAATAATCGGGATACTTACTGGTGATGACCATAGTTTGAGGAGTTCATGTATTCACTATGTGCTAATGGTTTGTTCCGGTACTCTATTAAAAGGAGGTCTTAATATCCCTTAGTTTCCATTAGGACCCCGCTGCCACGAGAGGGTAGGACAAAAGATGTCATGCAAGTTCTTTTCCATAAGCTCGTATGACTATAGTCAGAATACATGCCTACATTACATTGATGAATTGGAGCTAGTTCTGTGTCACCCTATGTTGTGATTGTTACATGATGAACCGCATCCGGCATAATTCTCCATCATTGATCCATTGCCTACGAGATTTCCATATATTGTTCTCCGCATATTTACTTTTCCGTTGCTATTGCTATCATCACTACAAAATACCAAAAACAACTCAACTTTTGCTACCGCTACCACTACTATCATATTACTTTGCTACTAAATACTTTGCTGCAAATATTAAGTTTCCAGGTGTGGTTGAATTGACAACTCAACTGGTAATACTTGAGAATATTCTTTGGCTCCCCTTGTGTCGAATCAATAAATTTGGGTTGAATACTCTACCCTCAAAAACTGTTGTGATCCCCTATACTTGCGGGTTATCACCAGGCAGCCCAGCCCCGAGCGCCAGCGAGGCGGCAAGGGTGCCTGGCAGCCTGCCTTCTCCATCGAGCAGACCCTCGATGCCCCGTGCAAGTTCCACAGCAGCGCGAAGCTGTCCAACCATACCACTCGCCAGTGCAACTCGCTCGCCTGAATCGCCAAGGGTGAAGCCTTGCCGCCTCCTCTAGCCAGACCGACGGCTCCGGCTCCTCAGCTGCCGGCGGCCCTCCCAGTCGGCATGCTCCAAGATGACTTCCCCGATGCGAACGCCACCTATGTCGTCTTCACCAGTGAAGACGACGACAAGCACAGTCCGCGCCAGCAACACCGTGAGGTGAATGCTGTCGCTTTAGAGGTCCCGCAATTTAAGGGCTGGTCCGAGAGACCCATCACCTGGAGCCGTGATGACCATCCGTCTGTGATGCTTTTCTCGGGTGATTATGCAATGATGCTGGACTCCACCGTCTCAACGGAGAGGCGGGCTTGCCGCTTCTCCTGGATCCTGATAGACGGCCGTAGCAGCATCAACATCCTCTACCTCGACACCATGGAGAAGTTGGGCATCAAAGAGAAGCAACTCCAGCCCAGCCGAACCATGTTCCATGGCATCGTCCCTGGGCTTTCCTGCTCTCCAATCAGAAAAATCAAGATTGATGCCATTTTCGACGACAAGACCCACTTCCGCCGCGAGCCAATCTGGTTCGAGGTGGTTGACTTGGACAGCCCCTACCAAACGCTCTTGGGCTGGCCTGCACTGGCCAAATTCATGGTGGTAACGCATTATGCCTACCTGAAGAGGAAGATGTCGGGTCCCAAGGGCATCGTCACCATTGCCGTCGACTACCAGAAGTCACTCACATGCGCCGCTGCTAGCTCCCGGCTGGCTGAGTCCCTCGTCATCGCCAAAGAGAAGCGTCTTCTTGACCGGGTTGTGGCCATGGCCAGCGAGCAGTCGTCCATGCCGTCTGACCCCAAGGACGCCGAGGCCGGGGCCTCCTTCCAACCGGCCAAGGAAACCAAGAAGATTGTCTTGGACCCGACACACTCGGAGAAGTACGCTGTCATAGGTTCCAACCTTGACAGCAAATAGGAAAGCGAGCTCGTTGACTTCCTCCATGAGAATCAGGATATCTTCGCATGGTCCCCAAAGGACATGCCGGGTGTTTCGAGGGAGTATGCCGAGCACAAGCTGCAAGTGAGATCGAACACAAAACCGGTCAAGCAACCCCTCTGCCGCCTATCAGAAGAGAAGAGAAGGATCATTGGTGAAGAAATTGCCTGGCTTCTCGCTTCCGTCTTCATCATGGGAGTATTCTACCCGGACTGCCTTGCCAAACCCAATCCTCGTTTTGAAGAAAAACAACAAGTGGCGCATGTGTATCAGCTACACTAGCCTCAACAAGCCTGCCCCAAGGACCCTTTTGCCTTGCCCCGGATCGGTCAGGTGATCGACTCCATAGCCGGCTGCAAGTTGTTGTCCTTCCTGGACTCCTACTCCGGCTACCACAAGATCAAGCTGGACCCGGCCGACCAACTGAAGACCTCCTTCATCACCCTTTTGGGCGCCTTCTGCTACATCACCATGATGTTCGGCTTGAGGAATGCCGGCGCCACCTGTGTGAGTCCTGGATTAGGGGGTCTCCGGACAGCCGGACTATCTCCATTGGCCGGACTGTTAGACTATGAAGATACAAGATTGAAGACTTCGTCTCGTGTCCGGATGGGACTCTACTTGGCGTGGAAGGCAAGCTAGGCAATACGTATATGGATATCTCCTCCTTTGTAACTGACCTTCTGTAACCCTAACCCTCTCCGGTGTCTATATAAACCGGAGGGTTTTAGTCCGTAGGACAACAATCGCAACATACAATCATACCGTAGGCTAGCTTCTAGGGTTTAGCCTTTCTGATCTCGTGGTAGATCTACTCTTGTAACACCCATCAAGAGGGCCCGAACCTGGGTAAAACTTCGTGTCCCTTGCCTCCTATTACCATCCGGCCTAGACGCACAGTTCGGGACCCCCTACCCGAGATCCGCCGGTTTTGACACCGACATTGGTGCTTTCATTGAGAGTTCCTCTGTGTCGTCGCCGTTAGGCTTGATGGCTCCTACTATCATCGGTAGCGATGCGGTCCAGGGTGAGACTTTTCTCCCCGGACAGATCTTCGTATTTGGCGGCTTTGCACTGCGGGCTAATTCGCTTGGCCTTCTGGAGCAGATTGAAAGCTACGCCCCTGGCCATCAGGTCAGATTTGGAAGTTTGAACTATACGGCCGACATCCGCGGAGACTTGATCTTTGATGGATTCAAGCCACAGCCGGGCGTGCCGCACTGTTGCGATGGGTATGACCTAGCCCTGCCGCCGAACAGTACCCCAGAGGCCGCGCCCGCATCAGCTCCGACCCTTAGGTCGGAGCCAACTGCGCCAATCGAGGACGGGTGGCTAGACACCGCCTCAGGGCTGCAGTTTCAACGGCGATCGATCCGAACACTAGCATAATCCTCTGCGCAGCCCATGACTCCAAGGTGTTGGACTCTCCTCCGGACCCCGAACCATCCGCGCCCCTGCCTATCGAATCTGACTGGGCGCCAATCATGGAATTCACCGCTGCGGATATCTTTCAGCACTCGCCCTTCGGCGACAGTCTGAATTCACTAAGGTCTCTCTCTTTGACAGGAGAGCCCTGACCGGATCATGGCCAACAGGACTGGGATGCGGACGACGAAGAAATTCGACGCCCACCCACCACCCACTTTGTAGCCACTGTCGATGATTTAACCTACATGCTCAACTTCGACTCCGAAGACATCGACGGTATGGACGACAATGTAGGAGACGAACATGAACCAGCACCTATAGGGCACTGGAAAGCCACCTCGTCGTATGACATATACATGGTGGATACACCCAATGAAGGCAACGGCGACGAGATAGCGGAGGATGACCCCTCCAAGAAGCAACCCAAGCGCCGACGTCAGCGGCGCCGCTCTAAGTCCCGCCAAAGCAAAAGTGGTGATACCGGCACAGGAGATAATAACACTTCGGATAGCGTCGAATATAACGAAAACCCCCCTCCAGCAAGAGTTAGATCAGGAGGATGAAGGAGCCAGCTCTCCTGAGAGAGCGGCTGGCAGAGAGGAGGAGGATGACAATTACATGCCCCCCTCCGAAGACAAGGCAAGCCTCGGCGACGATGAATTCGCCGTACCAGAGGATCCCGTCGAACAAGAGCGCTTCAAGCGCAGGCTTATGGCCACGGCAAATAGCCTGAAGAAAAAGCAGCAGTAGCTTCAAGCTGATCAAGATCTGCTAGCTGACAAATGGACTGAAGACCTCGCAGCCGAGGAATATAAACTTGAGCGTCCCTCCAAGAGTTACCCAAGGCGCAGGTTACTACCCCGACTGGAGGAAGAAGCGTATGATACGGATGATCGGCCACCTCGTGGCCGCGATCGAGAGGCATTCATGCCGAAAGCTCAGCCTCCACCCCAACGCCATCCAAATAAAAAGGCATGGGGAGATACGCCAGACCTGCGAGACATATTGGAGGACAAAGCAAAGCACTCAAGATCGATCTACGGATCATGAGGACGCACCACTCTACGAGACGGTAAACGTCACGCCGGATACAGTAAAAGCAAATCCGGCCGGGCCGAACACAGCGGGCAGGACCCATATGAGCTGTGTTGCGATATAGCCCAATACAGAGGTGTCGCACACCCCCTATGCTTCACAGACGAAGTAATGGAACATCAATTCCCAGAAGGTTTCAAACCTGTAAACATTGAATCATACGATGGCACAACAGATCCCGTGGTATGGATTGAGGACTTCCTCCTCCACATCCACATGGCCCACGGTGATGACTTACATGCCATCAAGTACCTCCCACTAAAACTCAAAGGACCAGCACGGCATTGGCTTAATAGCTTGCCAGCGGACTCCATTAGCTATTGGGAAGATCTGGAAGCCGCATTCCTCGACAACTTTTAGGGCACTTATGTGCGACCACCAGACGCCGATGACTTGAGCCACATAATTCAGCAGCCGGAAGAATCGGCCAGGCAATTCTGGACTCGGTTCCTTACAAAGAAAACCAAATCATCGACTGTTCGGATGCGGAGGCATTAGCGGCTTTCAAGCAAAAAATCCGAGACGAGTGGCTAGCCCGGCACCTTGGTCAGGAAAAGACGAAATCTATGGCAGCCCTTACGACGCTCATGACCCGCTTTTGTGCGGGAGAAGACAGCTGGTTGGCTCGCAGTAACAACATATCAAGGAACCATGGTACCTCAGATACCAAGGACGGCAACAGTAGGTCACGTCGCAACAAGCATAAGCGCCACATTAACGGCGAAAGTACTAAGGATAGGGCAGTCAATGCCAGATTCAAAGGCTCTAAACCCGGTCAGCGGAAAAATCCATTCAAACAAAGTATGCTGGGTCCGTCCAGCTTGGACCGTATACTCGATCGCTCGTGTCAAATACATGGCACCCCAGACAAGCCAGCTAATCACACCAACGGGGATTGTTGGGTGTTCAAGTAGGCCGGCATGTTAATTGCCGAAAACAAAGACAAGGGGCTGCATAGCGATAACGAGGAAGAACCCCGGCAGCCGCACACTGGAGGACAGAAGAGGTTTCCCCCGCAAGTGAGGACAGTGAACATGATATACGCAACCCACATCCCCAAGAGGGAGCGGAAGCATGCGCTCAGGGACGTATATGCGCTGGAGCCAGTGGCCCCGAAGTTCAACCCTTGGTCCTCCTGTCCGATCACCTTTGATCGCAGGGACCACCCCACTAGTATCCGTCATGGCGGATTCGCCGCACTTGTCCTAGACCCAATCATCGAAGGATTTCACCTCACTCGAGTCCTCATGGACGGCGGCACTAGCCTGAACCTGCTTTATCAGGACACAGTGCGCAAAATGGGTATAGACCCCTCAAGGATCAAACCCACAAAGACGACCTTTAAAGGCGTCATTCCAGGCGTAGAGGCCCACGGCACAGGCTCAATTACACTAGAAGTGGTCTTCGGATCCCCGGATAACTTCCAAAGCAAAGAGTTAATCTTCGATATAGTCCCGTTCCGCAGTGGTTATCACGCACTTCTCGGATGAAGCGCATTCGCTAGATTCAATGTGGTACCACATTATGCATACCTCAAGCTCAAGATGCCAGGACCTCGCGGAGTTATTACAGTCAATGGAAACACAGAGCGCTCTCTCCGAACAGAGGAGCACACCGCGGCCCTCACAGCAGAAGCGCAAAGCAGCATCTCAAGGCAATCTACCAGTTTGGCGTTTCAAAGCCCGGACACCTTCAAGCGCGCTCGGGGCAATCGGCAAATAGACCGCCTGGCGCGATCTGAGCTCGCATAGCAATACGACGGCCACCCCAATCCCAGCCCAACGACGTTGTTCGTGCCGCGCATACATCATTACGCATTAAAAATACCATGGGCACAGATGGGGAGGGGGAGGCACAACTACGGCACGTCCCAAAACGCGGCCTAAACCGCACTAGGGGCTTCCCGTTTGGTCATTTTTCTTTTTCTTTCAGGACTTCAATCTCTGGAAACACTGTCCGGCAGCTCTATTGCCGAACACATGATAGGGCAACCAAGGAGGCTGACGACTATGGAATTCCCAGGTGGATTACAGATTTCACATAATTCCTCAGCTCGCCCTTGGAAGGGACATAGTCCTACTCTTTTGCTCATTACACTATCTGTGTCACTCTGCTTTAATGCAATTTTCTAGTATACAATGCATGACATTACGATTATTATCGCATTTTTGTTATATGTATACATATCTATGTGTTCATTAATGACGCCTAGCAACCATACACTCTAGTACGACCAATGCACCAGGGGCTTACGTACCCACAATATGGTGTGAAAAGTCCGAACACTTTCACAAGTGCGGCACCCCGAATTTATAGCATTATATGCATCAGCTCCTAATCATGTCTTTGGTCAAATATTGGGTTTGCCCGGCTCCTATGTTTTGGTACCTTACGTTCCGCTCTATCGTCTAAGGTAGCGCTAGGAGAACTACTGCGATTGTGCCCCAGTTCTGCCGGGCCGAGCACCTCAGTAGAGAAAGCTAAAATTGACTGTCATGATAAGGCAAGAGACTGGTCGCTGTTCGGCGAGGTTTTTCGAGTCCCTAAAGACTTATGCCGCTTAGGGCGAGGGGCCGGCTCCGTCCGACTTACAGGCGTGTATCGCGCCCCGAATTTGGCCTTCCGAATACCAGGGGCTTCGCCGAAATTTAAAATTATAGAATTCTATGGCTAAGTGAGAGTGATAAAGCATTATTAGTCTGGTTGCCTTGTTCGTTGTGCTGAGCACCTCCCTCGAAGGACCCAAACATGGGAACAAGAGTGCTCAGGTTTATCCCGAACACCCCGGCACTCGTGGCATGGGGGCAGAAGCCGAGGACTAGCCATCTCTCAGATTGGATAAACAGCCAAACAGAAGGTAATATTTTAAATTCACACAAGCATTGCATAGCGCATATGAAACAAGTTTTCGTTACACATGATAAAAAACGAGCAAGTCTCATTCAAATATTACATTTTGTGAACACTCATCCGTGATAAGACGGGCGCCCGGCGGAACACCCTCGTAGTACATCTCGGGGTGGCGGTGCTCCTTGCCCTCCAGCGGCCCCTCCTTGATAAGCTTCATGGCGTCTAGCTTGACCCACTGCGTTTTCAGTTTGGCGAAGGCCCGGCACGCACCTTCAATGCAGATGGATCGCTTGATGACCTCCAGCCGTGGGCAGGCATCGACAAGCGGCCTCACCAGGCCAAAGAAGCTGTTCAGAAGGGCGTCGCCAGGCCACAACCGGACTATGAAGCCCTTCATGGCCTGATCGGCCGCCTTATGTAGCTCGGCCATCTGCTTCAGTTGGTCGCTCATTGCCACCGGATGTTCGGCCTCAGCATACTGAGACCAGAACAGCTTCTCCATCGAGCTTCCGTCCTCGGCCTAGTAGAACAGTGCGGCATCGGACACACTACGGGGCAAATCTGCGAATCCTCCTGAAGAGCTCCGGATTCATGTAAGTAATCGGTAATTCACCTTTACATGCTTGCTTTGCATATAGAAAGCCTTACCCGCCGCTATCTTCTTCATCGCGTCAATCTCCTGAAGGGCCTTCTGGGCCTCGGCCTTGGCACTCTTCGCGCTCTCACGGGCCACGGCAAGCTCAGACTCTCTCGTCTTCAAGTCAAGCTCCAACGCCTCGTGCTTGGTCACGAGAGCCTGGAGCTCTTGCTGCACCTCGCCCACCCGAGCCTCGTGCCTCTCTCGCTCAGTGCGCTCTTGGGCCGCCTTTTTTCGGCTTGGGACAGCTCTTGCTTCAGGGTCGCCACCTCGGTCGTGGCCCCTGGCAAACATACAATGATCCTGTCATTTAGCAATTGCATCCTTTTTCTCATCTATAGACGGGGTATCACTTACCCTTGTTCTCCTCGAGCTGCCTCTTAGCAAGGCCGAGCTCTTTCTGGGACCCCTCGAGGGCCTCCTTCAGTACGGCGACCTCCGCAGTCAGTGCGGCGGATGCCAGCAGCGAAGCCTGGAATTGCATATTGACATACTTATATTAGACTCCTGCGATATTATTTGATCCTCTGTTCGGCTTTTCTTTGTGAACACCGAACAAAGCATCAGGGGTTACAATCTATGCGGTAAAACTTCTACTACATTTTAAAACACTTACCTCGAAGCCTGTTAGAAGGCTAGTACATGCTTCTGTCAATCCACTCTTGGTGGACTGAACCTTCTGGATCACCGCACTCATGATAGTGCGGTGCTCCTCCTCGATGGAAGCGCTGCGAAGCGCTTCCAACATAGTGTCCGGCGCCTCTGGATGGACAGAGGTCACCAGCACAGGCGTCTCACCCTCCTTAGAAGGGGACCGCCTGCCTGAGCTCGGATCCGTTGGAGGGTCAAGCGCGGTATCCGACTGAGGGCCGAACTCGAAGCTCTCGGGGACCCCGTCCCCTTGGCTCCTGGAGTCCGGAAGGTCGCCTTGCGGCGCCTCCGGGACTGTCCCCCTCGATCCGGTGCCTCTTGAGATAGCACCTCGGTGTCGTCGGCTGGATGAGGGGAGGTGGCAGTTGGGACTGGATCGCTATCCATGTCCGACGCACCCAGGGAGCCGTCCGAGGATACCTCGATATTGGCTGGGGGCGGCCTGCACAATTGAGTTCGGCTTTAGGGAAAGCAACGCGACAAAGGAGTCCTATGGGTTACTTTGGTATCCGAACACTTACGATCTCCCCTGGGGCTTGCCCCTGGGCAAACACTCGTCTTCACTTTCATCGGCAGCGGTAGCGCTGTCCGGAGGGAGCGTCCTTCCCTTCTTGGACCCTTCGGCCTCCCCAGTTGGGGCGGCCTTCCTTTTCTTGTCTCCCCTAGTCGGTGGGGGAGCCTCTTCTTCCTCTTCCTCGTCTTTGGGGGAAGAGTGCACCGCAGAATCATCGGACGGTGTGTCCGACGACGCCTGGCGTCGGGAACTCTTTTGAGCTCCCTTGGCCTTCTTGGTCTTCTCCGGCACCTTATAGGGGGGCGGAGTCAGCATCTTTGTCAGAAGAGCGTCTGCGGGGCCTTCGGGCATGGGAGCCGGATAGTCGATCTGTCCGGCCATCTTCTGCCAGTCCTGTCAAAATTACAGGAGTTTAGATCCCGCATAGAGCCAATCTATATATATATAACAAATATCCTGTAAGAGGCAAAACAACTTACCGCACTGGCGTGGCGCTTCGCGCTGAATCCACGATCCTCAGTAATGGGGGGAGGGACCGCGGTGCCCTTGAATAGCACCCTCCAGGCATCTTCATGAGTCGGGTCGAAGAGCCTGTTCAGAGTTCGGTGCTGCACCGGATTGAACTCCCACGAGGTAAACGCCCGTTGTTGGCACGGGAGTATTCGGCGAATGAGCATAACCTGGACTATGTTGACAAGCTTGAGCTTCTTATCCACCATGTTCTGAATACATGACTGGAGTCCGGTCAGCTCTTTTGAATTACCCAAGGACAGGCCCTTCTCTTTCCAGGAGGTGAGCCGCATGGGGATGCCAGATCGGAACTCGGGGGCCGCTACCCATGCGGGGTCGCGCTACTCGGTGATATAGAACCACCCCGATTGCCACCCCTTTATGGTGTCCACGAAGGTGCCCTCGAGCCATGTGATGTTGGGCATCTTTCCCACCATGGCGCCTCCGCACTCCGCCTGGCGGCTGTTCACTACCTTCGGCTTGACATTGAAGGTCTTCAGCCATAAGCCGAAGTGGGGCTTGATGTGGAGGAAGGCCTCGCACATGACGATAAACGATGAGATGTTGAGGATGAAGTTTGGGGCTAGATCATGGAAATCCAGGCCGTAATAAAACATGAGCCCCCGGACGAAGGGATGGAGAGGGAATCCTAGTCCACGGAGGAAATGGGTGAGGAATACCACCCTCTCATGGGGCTCGGGGGTGGGGATGAGTTGTCCCTCATCTGGGAGCCGGTGCGCGATGTCGTCGTCCAGGTATCCGGCTCTCCTTAGTTTCTTAATGTCTCCCTCCGTGACGGAGGAGACCATCCACTTGCCTCCCGCTCCGGACATGGTTGGAGAAGGTTGAGATGGAAGTGAGGACTTGGGCGCTAGAGCTCGAGTATGCGGGAGCGGATGAGCAGAGGAGGAAGAAGGCGTGGATAGAAAGGTGAATCCTTATCCCTTTATATGGGCGGACAAAATTAAACGTCCCCACTTGCCTAGTAAAACTCGCTTATCCCCCAAGCACCACAATTGATGGCACGGTTGGGTTACCCACACCCGTATTGATGAGAATCCCGTAATAAGGGGACACGATCTCTGCTTTGACAAGACGTGTCGAAAAACTGCCTCGCGTTATGTGCAGGGCTGGTTAAAAGAAACGGTTCAAATAATCATCGGGCCATGACATAACGTCATGCTGTCAAAGCAAGCCAGCAAATTAGATCTGCGAAAAAACATTATTCTCTCTACGGTGAAATGTGGGACTTATTTTGAAGGGTCGAACACTATCCTCGTATTCAACTTCTTCTGTAATGTATTCGGAGAAGGAACCCGCCTTGCAATGACGAAGACAACTGCGCGCCGGACTCATCGTCATTGAAGCCTGGTTCAGGGGCTACTGTGGGAGTCCTGGATTAGGGGGTCTCCGGACAGCCGGACTATCTCCATTGGCCGGACTGTTAGACTATGAAGATACAAGATTGAAGACTTCGTCTCGTGTTTGGATGGGACTCTACTTGGCGTGGAAGGCAAGCAAGGCAATACGTATATGGATATCTCCTCCTTTGTAACCGACCTTGTGTAACCCTAACCCTCTCCGGTGTCTATATAAACCGGAGGGCTTTAGTCCATAGGACAACAATCGCAACATACAATCATACCGTAGGCTAGCTTCTAGGGTTTAGCCTCTCTGATCTCGTGGTAGATCTACTCTTGTAACACCCATATCTTCAACATTAATCAAGCAGGACGTAGGGGTTTACCTCCATCAAGAGGGCCCGAACCTGGGTAAAACTTCATGTCCCTTGCCTCCTGTTACCATCCGGCCTAGACACACAGTTCGGGACCCCCTACCCGAGATCCGCCGGTTTTGACACCGACACCACCTTTCAGCGTTGTATGCAGAAGTGCCTCCTGAAGCAACTCGGCAGAGACACCCACGTCTTCGGAGTACCAACCAGCCAGCTCCTTAGTTTCCTTTTTTCTGAGCGTGGGATCGAGTCCAACCCCATGAAGATCAAGGCCATTGAGAGGATGAAGAAGCCGACCCGGCTGCGGGACATCCAGATGTTCACCGGGTGCCTAGCCTCTCTTAGCTGGTTCACCAGCCGGCTGGGCGAGAAGGCCCTCCCACTGTACCAACTGATGAAGAAGACCACATGCTTCGAGTGGACTGACCAGGCGGACGAGGCCTTCCTCTAGCTCAAGCGGATGTTGTCCATGCCGCCTGTTCTGGCCGCTCCGGCTGCCAAAGAGCCCATGTTCCTCTACATCGCCTCTACCAATCGAGTCGCCGACATTGTGATCATGGTCGAGCACCTAGAAGCCGGCAAAGCTTAGCCAGTCCAGAGGCAGGTCTATTACCTGAGCGAGGTATTGTCCACCTCCAAGCAGAACTACCCCCCACTACCTGAAGATGTGCTACGGCGTGTACTTCGCTGCCAAGAAGCCAAAGAAATACTTCTAGGAGCACACCATCACGGTCGTCTGCACTGCCCACCTTGCCGAGATCATGGGCAATAGAGATGCCTCAGGCTGGCTGGCGAAGTGGGTCATCGAGCTGGCTCCCCACACCATCCTCTACCAGCCCTACACCCCCATCAAGTCCCAAGCACTGGCCGACTTTCTTGTCGACTAGGTCGAGACCCAGTACCTGCCGCCTGCGCCGGATTCCACTCATTGGTGGATGCACTTTGATGGCTTGAAGATTCACACTGGCTTGGGAGCTGGCATCATCCTCACCTCTCCCAAAGGCGACAAAGATCAAGTACACTCTGTAGATCCACTTTGCCACCTCCAACAATGTGGCCGAGTACGAGGAACTCGTCCACGAGCTCCGGCTGGCCAAGGAGATCGGCATCCGCCGGATTCTGTGCTACGGCAACTTGGACTTGGTGGTCCAACGGTCTTCCGGCGACTGGGACGCCAAGGATGCTAACATGGCAAGTTAGCGCTTCCTCGTCCAGAAGATTAGCAAACACTTCGACAGGTGCGAGTTCCTCCATGTGTCACAGGCCGACAAAGAAGCAATCGACACCCTGGCATGGATTGGCTCTACCCGGCTGGACATTCCAGTCGGCGTCTTCCTCGTGTGCCTGCGCAAGCCTTCTATCAAGCCTTCGCCAGAATCAGAATCCATCTTCATGTCGACTGACCCTGGAGCAGTCGAATCCGGCTCGGGGACTTCAGCAGTCGGCCCGGGGAATTCTTCGGGTGGCCCGAGGGCTGCAGCACCCGAACCCAGCCCGGGGACTGCTCCAGTCGGCCCGGGGACTTCAACGATGTAGCAAGCAGCAGCCGGCTCCCACCCGCCGCCGCCCATCCCGGCCACCATGGTGCAGGTTGCTGTCATGACGGTGGTAGAAGCTCCGTCTTGGGCGCAACCTATCCTCAACTTTCTGGTGAGCTGAGAGCTACCGGCCAACGAAATCTAGGCCCGGTAGGTGCAACACCGGGCGATCGGATACACGATCATCAACAGAGAACTCGTTAGGCGCAACGCGACTAGCATTTTCTAGCACTGCGTCGAGACAGATAAGGGCATAGCAATCCTCAGGGATATTCGTCAAGGCGAATCTGGCCACCATGCCGCCTCCAGAGCCCTCGTTGCCAAAGCCTTCTGCCATGGTTTCTTCTGGTTGACTGCTTTGTACGACGCCAAGGAGTTGGTCTGCCAGTGCAAGGGGTGTCTGCGCTTCAGCTCCAAGTAGCACCTACCGACTTCTGCACTCAAGACCAACCCCATCACCTGGTCATTTGCCGTATGGGGATTGGACATGGTGGGCCCATTCAAGACAACACGCGGCGGCATGACCCATCTGCTGGTTGTCGTTGACAAGTTCACAAAGTGGATTGGGGAGACACCAATCAAGAAGCTGAATGGTCAGACTGTTGTCACGTTCATTGAGGATTTCACCGTTTGGTATGGCATCCCGCACAACATCATCACCGACAATGGCACAAAGTTCGCCAAAGGCGCCTTGGCCCGTTTCTACGCGACGCGGGGCATCCGACTGGACCTCGTGTCCGTTGCCCATCCGCAGTCAAATGGCCAAGTGGAACAAGCAAACGACGTGATCCTGTTCGGCATCAAGCCTCGGCTGGTCGAGCCACTAGAACGCTCGGCCGGTTGCTGGATTAAGGAGCTATCGGCTGTCCTCTAGATTCTCCGAACTATGCCGAATCGATCAATCGGCTTCACACCCTTCTTCCTCGTGTACGGGCCGAGGCTGTCATCCCAACTGACATCGAGTTCGACTCGCCTTGCGTCACCGTGTACATGGAGGCGGAAGCCAAGGAGGCGCGGGAAGACGGCATCGACTTACTTGAGGTGGCTCGGCTGCTAGCACTCAGCTGGTCCGCCATCTACCAGTAGAGTCTACGCCACTACCACAACAAGAAGATCAAGCCGCGTGCTTTCCGCGAGGGTGACCTTGTGCTCCGGTTGATCCAGCGAACAGCCGGCCAGCACAAGCTCTCGGCTCCTTGGGAGGGGCCCTTCATCATCAGCAAGGCCCTGGGCATCGACTCCTACTACCTCATCGACACACAAAAGCCCAGGGCACGCAAGAGGGACAATTCCGGCGAAGAGTCGGAGCACCCATGGAACGCGAACCTTCTCCGCCTGTTTCATAGTTGATGTACTGTATATACCACGCTACCTTTTGTACTAAGCAAAGACAATAGGTCCCCCGAGGCGTACTCGACGGCTACCTTCTTATCTATATGATAAGCTTCGCCTATGGACGAGTTTTTATTCTTTCGCCCTGTCCGGGTCCAGTCAGCCGGCCCGGGGGCTCGCTGCCTTGACCTAAGTTGGCACCACCCTCTCTTTGTTCCAGCTACAGCTCGCACTGCGACTGTCCGGCTGGCAAGAGCTAAAGGCCGGAAACGATGTCCACACGAAAAACGACTAAGGAAAAATGCCAATGCAGGCCAAGCTGGCTCCTCGCCTCACCCGTCCGGCTGCCGAGCAGCCGGCCGGCCGGCTTCTCGCTCGACTAACTACGCTTTAGGCGGCTGAAGTAACTTGCCTATTCTAAACGACCAAGTCCCTGACCCGGCCACAGACCGCGGCGTGGCTGTCCGACTGGCAGGGCGGCGGCCAGAGGAATGCGGCAAAAGAAAAAAGCAAACAAGAGCAAAGGAAAAACTGAGCCAGAACCTGGCAAAGCACACAAGCATGTGAAAATAAAATTATTTACATTGCAAAAGGCCCAAGGCCGGCATTCATCAGAGTTTATACACCCCAATGGGTGGAACTGCGCAAGACTAACAATGTCCTTGAGCACAAGACAAAAATAATTTAAAAGATAGAAGGCCGCCTAGGCTGAAGGCGTTGCGGGCTGCTTGGATAGGTCGGCGATGGCTGAGGCATCGGCGGGTGGGGCTTCCAGCTGGCGGGTCTCGGTCTAGTCGGTGGCGGCAGCCGACGTGGTCTCCCGCGACTCGCTGGTGTTGACACTAGATTTTGGCATGGTCGAAAACATAATTAAAAAGACCTCAAATGGAAAAGTGCTCAAAGTGAGAAAGTTCCATATCGTCAAAATTAGAAACTTTGATATTTGGATCATAGCCATCCGGTCTCATCTCGATGGCCGAAATTGTGTTTGAAGTATTGAAATTTTGTATCCAGAACACTATTCGGCTCATTATTCCCCAAAGATGGCCTCATATGAGAAACCTTTATACGCGGATTGTCTTTATCTCGTCGAAACATTCAATTTTGATATAAAAATCATATCAATTGGAGATCGTATGTAAAAGTTACAGCCACCTGAATGTGGTCCTATCACGGGGCAAAAGTGGCGCGCCCCATCAGACACGGTGTGTGATGGGTAGCGCGAGTAACATCCTGTTTTGCGTGAGTGATTCGGCCCTGAAGATGGCCCCGAATCGAAGAACGTTCAACACGAAAGTTGTTCGCCTCGTTGAAACCGTCAAATTTGCTTTTGGGCTCATCTTCATCTAAGGTGGTTTATGGCCTGTGGGGCCTGAAAACCGAGTTGATGTTTCAGACTTACCTAAATCCGAGTTCGATTAATTTTGGAAAGATTTGGACGTGATTTGGAGTCCTTTTCTTGTACGGGAAGTCCATCCGCCTCTTATATACCTAAGGGGTGACGGCCGATTGAACAACACACAATCGAACAAATCTATTTACCACTTTTACCTTTACTTTTATATCTCACCCTTGTTCTTCTTCTTCCTTGTTCTCCGTTCGTTCTTTGAAGGTATACGTTTTCTTTTCTAGCCGATCTTTGTGTGCAAACGGCTTTGGAGGTAAGCAAACGAATGGTTCAGATTTGGAATCTCCCCATTCAGCTATGCAATGTGTTTTGCACTCTATATCCGATGTCTTTCGATGAGATATCATAATAGCATCGGTTTTCTCAAAAGAATTTAACCTTGTCTTTAAATTTTTGAAACGAAAATAGTTAGAGCATACATGTCTCATTGGAGACCAAATGCAAGCCAAGTAATAAATAAGCAAAGCTACCCAATTAGATATGAAGTTTAGATAAAACAATAGGGAAAGCCTTGGCTGCAACAATAAGTCACAGTCGGTCTTGATAAATGGCGCAATGGGTTGACTGATATGCTCAATAACAACTTTATTTCTAACAAGTAAATTACCCTTCTTCATTGGTCTTTCAAAATTACTTATGAGGATTTTTCTAATAGATGCATCAACTATGGAGTTGCGACCAAATCTGAAAATAGGAAAATTACTTGCTAGGCATACCTCCCCAAACATGTTGGGAGAGTATGATGGCGGTGTAACTTGAACAACACCTTGTTCCACTTTTGGATGGCTCCCCAATGCCTTATCGTTTTTCTTTAACATAATAAATTCGGCACATGTACTATTTGATTTAGCTTTTTCATTAGCCGAATTATGTTTGTTGTCTGAATCATTACTCTTCCTTTCTTTGATTTGCAAGGCTGCTTGTTCTTGCCTAAATTCAGCAAACATTGCAGCTAGGCTATCTTTAAGCTTTTTTCATCCAATTTCAGCTCAGTCCTCGTCGGATTTCCCCTCAATACTTTTAGACGCTTTCGACAATGATTTGTTGCCAAAATTATGTTTTCCTTTTCCACGAGCTCCTAGGGTGTTCGCACGGCATGAAAATTGGTACACGCCTTGCAAATATGAGTATCTTCGATCCCACAAAGTTTCAATTTTTTTGATTTTTTGCTATTTTTTAGGACGGTCAAAGACCTTTGACCGGACGGTAACGGCAGAGAAGGGCATTTCTATAAGTGAAACTAATGGTGGAGGGGCAAAACTGAGCATACCTAAAAATTTGGGGCAAATTGAGTAGTGGGTTCGAGTTAAGGGCATAGATTTAAATGTCCCTTGAAAAAACTAGGGCTGGCCGATAGAGTATACTCATTGAACGATCTAGTAACACCATATGAAATATTTGCAACTACAGTAGAGAATTGGGTATTCATATTACCTTTGTAGATTGCAAACCCTAGTTGACAATCTCTACGCAGCAAGAATGAGCTGGAGACCGCTCAAAGCTTCGTCCCCAGTGGAGTCGCCAAAAAGTGTGTTCGCACACGAACACGTCATCGTGTACCCTCGACGCCGGGGGTGATGCACCGCAGCTCACGTCGAAGGAGACCCGTCCGGAAGCGCGGTACGCAAGCAATCTGGTGGGTGCTTTTGAGGACCCAAAACCCCACACGCCCAAGAGAGACCCCGTCAGGGTACGCGGCGGCTATGGGCTACCCTAGGTCGACCTGATCACCCCTAGGGCCTCGAGGTTCGCCGCCCTACAACAAGAAGAACAGACGAAGAATGAGGAAGAAGAAAAACTAGGGTTAAGGTGAAAGATAAAAGATAAAAAGTGGTAGATAATTTCGTCGATTGTGTGTTGTTCAATCGGCCGTCACTCCTTAGGTATATAAGAGGCGGATGGACTTCCCGTACAAGATAAGGACTCCAAATCACGTCCAAATCTTTCAAAAATTAACCAAACTCGGATTTAGGTAAGTCTGAAACATCAGTTCGGTTTTTAGGCCCCACAGGCCACAAACGACCTCAGATGAAGATGAGCAGAAAAGAAAATTTGACCATTCTGACGGGACGAACAACTTTCGTGTTGAACGTTTTTTGATTTGGGGCCATCTTCAGGGCCGAATCGCTCGCGCAAAATAGGTCATTACTCACGCTAGCCATCAGACATCGTGGCTGATGGGGCGCGTCACTTTTGCCCCATGACAGGGCCACACTCAGGTGGCTGTGACTTTTACATACAATCTCTAATTGATACTATTCTTATATCAAAATCGACAGTTTCGACGAGACGAAGACAATTCGTGTAGAAAGTTTTCTCATATGAGGCAATCTTGGGGGCATAATGAGCCGCATATAGTGTTCTGGACACAAAATCTCAGTATTTCGAACACAACTTCGGCCATAGATATTAGACCGGATGGCTATTGCCCAAACATCAAAGTTTCTCTTTTTGATGATACGGAACTTTCTCACTTTGAGCACTTTTCCATTTGTGGTCTTCTTAATTATGTTTTCGACGATGCCAAAATCTGGTGTCAACAGCTGGCTGAAGCCAGATCGGGCTGAGTCCGGCTGGTCGCTCCGTCATTTGGTGCGACATCATCGCCTTCCTCATCCTCTCTCTCCTTTGTGCCTTCTTCGCTAAGGCAATCTCCACCACCTGGTGCTCCCCCTCGTCTGGGTTCAGCCCGAACCAGGATAGCGGCACCTCAGCACCATCCTCCGCCTACTCCGAGACGAAGACACCGACATCAACATAGTCGGCAAGGGCTGCCGCGCGTTTGGCGATCACCTCGCCCTCTGCCTCCAGCTCCGGTGCTACCTCCTGGCGAAAGGTAGCTAGCTGAGTCAAGCTCACACCTAGGTACCACGCCTTCACGAACTCCAGCGCCACCCTGGCGCCTGCTCGTGTCGTGGCACCCTTCCAGGCATCAAGCCGCTCGGCCGCCACCTCCAACCAGTTGGCAGTCCGGCTGGCAGTCCGGGGCACCTGTACACCTAGCCAGAGCCCTTCCAAGACCTAGGACCTAGCATGCTGAAATCGGCGGAGCAGCGGGCGGACCGGCACAAGGCGTTGCTGGACGACCAGGAACTACTCGCCCAGAGACCGAGGCCGGCGCGACGCAATCTTCTCACCCACTCGCCTTCGCTGCTCGCGACATGCTTTGATCTCTTGGTTGATGGCGCCGTCATGGTCAGGGATGTACTCAGTGTATGAAGAAAACAAAGGAATGAGAGGTCGTCTTCCAGCGACAGCCGGCGTCTCCAAGCAAGAAAGAAAAGTTACCTTTGAGCATGCCCTCGATCACTTCATAGCCCTCTGACAGCCACTTATCTCTCTCGGCCAACCCGAGCAATGAGTCTCGAAGTCGTCCTTGAGGAGCTCCTCCACATCCTTCAGCTTTCGGACCTGGTCTGCATGTCAGGTCGCCTAGTCCGCCAGCTCCTTCTCGAGCCGGTTGCGCTCCGCAACCGCCTGGCTGCACTCCAGCTCCTTGGCCTGAAGCTGGATCTCAAGCTTGTGCGCGCGGCTTCGAAGCTGTGCGGCGGCCTCTGCGAAAAAAGGAAGCATCGAGAAAGACAAGAAGTCGCCGAAAGATCCGGCCCGACTGCTCAGCAGTCAGCCCAAATCTCGGGGGCTACACTCAGTGGTTGTGCTTGCGCACCCCCACTGAAAGACGGCCTACGTACCGCTGCTCTTGTTCAACTCAGCAGTCCGGTTGGCGAGCCCCTGGTTCTAGGAGTTTAAGGCGGCCGCACACAGGTTGTGGTAGTCCTGCAGCAAGAACAACACTTCAGCATTAAAAACATGCCTTGAAGTTCCAACCCACCCGCTCAGCATCCGGCTTGGAACTCGGGAGCTACACCCAGTGGGTGCGCTGGCGCGCCCCCACTGAAGACTGCAAAAATAAAAGGAAAGATTGAGAACATACCCGGACAGACGTCTACATCACCACCATCTCCCTCCTCGCCTTCAGGAGGGTGGCGTCGTGGGCTGAGAACTTGCTAGGATGTCCTGCACCGCGAGGTTCAAGGCGGCCGGGCCGGCTCCTGGTGTCCAACTAGGAGGAGCGGAGCTTGAGGCTTCGCTGTCGGCTCTCGACGAGCTCACGGCCCCGACCTCTGCTGGCCATGGCACGGAAGCCACCCGTGACGGGTGCAGGTGCGCGGAGGCGTGTGTCATCATGGCCCGGCGCGTCACCACCTCGGTGCTGGCTGGCTGCACCTCCGGCCCTTCGGGATGGCTACCACCTCGCTCGCCAGCATCCGGCACGCGCTAAGCCACCTCCACCTCCGGGATGACGGGGTCAGTCCCCTCCCACTCCGGGGCTGTTTGGTCAGCTCCGCCTGCTCCAGTCAGTGCCCGATCCTCCACAACCGGTGGCCCCGACTGCTCCAGATCAGTGGCCTCTGGGACCATGCTACAGGTCGGGTCCCCCGCGTCCTTACCATCGGTTTCCGCCTGCGCCTTGGCCGCAGCCTCCGCTTGCGCAGCGGTCGCTACCTCAGCTTCTGCCTACGCAGCGGTCGTCGCTGCCTCCACTCGCATCGCAGCCTCTCGCTCCTCTCGCGCTTCTCGCGCATTCCTCTGTCGCGTCCCGAAGGGCGGCGGCCGGGTCAACGCGATGGGCCTCCTCAGAGCCTCCTGCTGTTCCGATGAGCGAGGTCGACAGAGCCCGTGGTATGGAAAGGGGAGCCCTGCGCGGTGAAGCAAGCAAAGATGAGAAGTTTGCAAGAAAGAAACAATCAAGACAGTGAAGGAAATAGGCCCTAGAGGCAATAATAAAGTTACTATTTATTTCCTTATATCATGATAAATGTTTATTATTCATGCTAGAATTGTATTAACCGGAAACATAATACTTGTGTGAATACATAGACAAACAGAGTGTCACTAGTATGCCTCTACTTGACTAGCTCATTGATCAAAGATGGTTAGGTTTCCTAGCCATAGACATGAGTTTTCATTTGATTAACGGGATCACATCATTAGGAGAATGATGTGATTGACTTGACCCATTCCGTTAGCTTAGCACTTGATCGTTTAGTATGTTGCTATTGCTTTCTTCATGACTTATACCTATGACTATGAGATTATGCAACTCCCGTTTACCGGAGGAACACTTTGTGTGCTACCAAACGTCAAAATGTAACTGGGTGATTATAAAGGTGCTCTACAGGTGTCTCCGAAGGTATTTGTTGGGTTGGCATATTTCAAGATTAGGATTTGTCACTCCGATTGTCGAAGAGGTATCTCTGGGCCCACTCGGTAATGCACATCACTTAAGCCTTGCAAGCATTGCGACTAATGAGTTAGTTGCGGGATGATGTATTACGGAACGAGTAAAGAGACTTGCTGGTAATGAGATTGAACTAGGTATTGAGATATCGACGATCGAATCTCGGGCAAGTAACATACCGATGACAAAGGGAACAATGTATGTTGTTATGCGGTCTGACCGATAAAGATCTTCGTACAATATGTGGGAGCCAATATGAGCATCCAAGTTCCGCTATTGGTTATTGACCGGAGACGTGTCTCGGTCATGTCTACATAGTTCTCGAACTCGTAGGGTCCACACACTTAAAGTTTCGATGACGGTTATATTATGAGTTTATGAGTTTTCATGTACCGAAGGTTGTTCAGAGTCCCGGATGTGATCACGGACATGGCGAAGAATCTCGAAATGGTCGAGACATGAAGATTGATATATTGGAAGCCTATTTTTCCCATATCAGAAATGTTCCGGGTGAAATCGGGATTTTACCAGAGTACCGAGGGGTTACCGGAACCCCCCCGGGAGCTTAATGGGCCATAGTGGGCCTTAGTGGAGAAGAGGAGAGGCAGCTAGGGCAGGGCCGTGCGCCCCTCCCCCTCTAGTCCAAATAGGACAAGGAGAGGGGGGCGGCGCCCCCTTTCCTTCCTCTCTCCCTCCTCTTTCCCCCTTCTCCTAATCCAACAAGGAAGGGAGGGAGTCCTACTCCCGGTGGGAGTAGGACTCCTCCTGGCGCGCCTCCTCCTGGACGGCCGCACCTCCCCCCTTGCTCCTTTATATACGGGGGCAGGGGGCACCCCAAAGACACAACAATTGATTTGATCTTTTAGCCGTGTGCGGAGCCCCCCTCCACCATAGTCCACCTCGATAATACTATAGCGGTGCTTAGGAGAAGCCCTGGGTCGGTAGAACATCATCATCGTCACCAGAGCGTCGTGCTGACGAAACTCTCCGTCAACACTCGGCTGGATCGGAGTTCGAGGGACGTCATCAGCCTGAATGTGTGCTGAACTCGGAGGTGTTGTGCGTTTGGTACTTGATCGGTCGAATCGTGAAGACGTACAACTACATCAACCGCGTTGTGCTAAAGCTTCCGCTTTCGGTCTACGAGGGTATGTGGACAACACTCTCCCCTCTCGTTGCTATGCATCACCGTGATCTTGCGTGTGCGTAAGAATTTTTTTGAAATTACTACGTTCCCCAACAGTGGCATCCGAGCCTAGTTTTATGCGTAGATGTCATATGCACGAGTAGAACACAAGTGATTTGTGGGCGATATAAGTCATACTGCTTACCAGCATGTCATACTTTGGTTCGGCGGTATTGTTGGATGAAGCGGCCTGGACCAACATTACGCGTACGCTTACGCGAGACTGGTTCTACCGATGTGCTTTGCACACAGGTGGCTGGCAGGTGTCAGTTTCTCCAACTTTAGTAGAACCGAGTGTGGCTACTCCCGGTCCTTGCGAAGGTTAAAACAGCACCAACTTGACAAACTATTGTTGTGGTTTTGATGCCTAGGTAAGAACAGTTCTTGCTCAGCCCATAGCAACCACGTAAAACTTGCAACAACAAAGTAGAGAACGTCTAACTTGTTTTTGCAGGGCATGTTGTGATGTGATATGGTCAAAGCATGTTGCTAAATTTTATTGTATGAGATGATCATGTTTTGTAACCGAGTTATCGGCAACTGGCAGGAGCCATATGGTTGTTGCTTTCTTGTATGCAATGCAATCGCCCTGTAATGCTTTACTTTATCACTAAGCGGTAGCGATAGTCGTGGAAGCATAAGATTGGCGAGATGACAATGATGCTACGATGGAGATCAAGGTGTCGCGCCGGTGACGATGGTGGTCATAACGGTGCTTCGGAGATGGAGATCACAAGCACAATATTATGATGGCCATATCATATCACTTATATTGATTGCATGTGATGTTTATCTTTTATGCATCTTATCTTGCTTTGATTGATGGTAGCTTTATAAGGGCATCTCCAGCCGCGCCCCCAGGAAGGCCTCCCCAGACGTTTTTTTGCGCTGGGGCCGAAAAAACGGCCCAGTCGCGCCCCCAGGAGCCCGATTTTCGCCGGCCTAGGCCGAAAACAGCGCCGGCGGACCCAGGCCGAACCCGGCGTGCTGGGGGGCGCCCGGAGGGCGCCGGGGCGAACTTTTTTGGCGCGAAAAAGCCGCGTGCCAGTGTGACGCCTCCGATTTAATCGTACACTAATCATACATGCAAACGTGTATGATCAAGATCAGGGACTCACGGGAAGATATCACAACACAACTCTACAAATAAAATAACTCATACAAGCATCATATTACAAGCCAGGGGCCTCGAGGGCTCGAATACAAGAGCTTGATCATAGACGAGTCAGCGGAAGCAACAATATCTGAGTACAGACATAAGTTAAACAAGTTTGCCTTAAGAAGGCTAGCACAAACTAGGATACATATCGAAAGAGGCGCAGGCCTCCTGCCTGGGATCCTCCTAAACTACTCCTGGTCGTCGTCAGCGGGCTGCACGTAGTAGTAGGCACCTCCCGAGTAGTAGTAGTCATCATCAACGGTGGCGTCTGGCTCCTGGACTCCAACGTCTGGTTGCAGCAATCGGATATAGGAAAGGGGAAAAGGGGGAGAAAAGCAACCGTGAGTACTCATCCAAAGTACTCGCAAGCAAGGAGCTACACTACATATGTATGCATTGGTATCAAATGGAATAAGGGGATCATATGTGGACTGAACTGCAGAATGCCGGAATAAGAGGGGGATAGCTAGTCCTGTTGAAGACTACGCTTCTGGAAGCCTCCGTCTTGCAGCATGTAGAAGAGAGTAGACTGAAGTCCTCCAAGTAGCATCGCATAGCATAATCCTACCCGGCGATCCTCTCCTCGTCGCCCTGTTAGAGAGCGATCACCGGTTGTATCTGGCACTTGGAAGGGTGTGTTTTATTAAGTATTCGGTTCTAGTTGTCATAAGGTCAAGGTACAACTCCAAGTCATCCTGTTACCGAAGATCGCAGCTATTCGAATAGATTAACTTCCCTGCAGGGGTGCACCACATATCCCAACACGCTCGATCCCATTTGGCCGGACACACTTTCCTGGGTCATGGCCGGCCTCGGAAGATCAACACATCGCAGCCCTACGTAGGCACAACAGAGAGGTCAGCACGCCGGTCTAAACCCTATGGCGCATGGGTCTGGGCCCATCGCCCTTTGCACACCTGCACGTTGTGAACGCGGCCGGAGAGCAGACCTAGCAACCTACATTACAAAGGAAGTTTCGTTACGCGGTCCAACCCGGCGTGCGCCGCTCAGTCGCTGATGTCACGAACGCTTCGGCTTATACCACGACGTCGAGTGCCCATAACTGTCCCCGCGTAGATGGTTAGTGCGTATAGGCCAGTAGCTAGACTTAGATCAAATACCAAGATCTCGTTAAGCGTGTTAAGTATTCGCGAACGCCGACCAGGGCCAGGCCCACCTCTCTCCTCGATGGTCTCAACCTGCCCTGTCGCTTCGCCTCAAAGTAACAGTCGGGGGCCGTTGGGAACTCAGGCCCACCACTACCTGGATGGAGCCACCTACCCCTTCAGCCCCCATCTCCAAACAGTATCACCGGTAATGTAACAGTGTAAAGTATATAGTATATGCCCGTGATCACCTCCTGAAGTGATCACGACCCAGTAGTATAGCATGGCAGACGGACAAGAGTGTAGGGCCACTGATGGAACACTAGCATCCTATACTAAGCATTTAGGATTGCAGGTAAGGTATCAACAGTTGCAGCAACAATGACAGGCTATGCATCAGAATAGGATTAACGGAAAGCAGTAACATGCTACACTACTCTAATGCAAGCAGTATAGAGGAGAGTAGGCGATATCTGGTGATCAAGGGGGGGGGGCTTGCCTGGTTGCTCTGGCAAGTAGGGGTCGTCAACACCGTAGTCGATCAGGGGTACCGGCAGCGGTCTCGGGGTCTACCAGAAAGAAGTAACAGAGGGGGAACACAATAAATAACAAAGCAAACAAAGCAACACAAAGCATAACATGGCAATGCGCGGTGCTAGGGGTGACCTATCGCCGTATGAGGTGATACCGGTGAAGGGGGGGAACATCCGGGAAAATATCCCCGGTGTTTCTCGTTTTCGGACAGATGAATCGGAGGGGGAAAGTTGCGTGTTCGCTATGCTAGGGACGTGTGACGGACGAACGGGTTGCGTATCCGGATTCGTCTAATTTTTCTGATCATCTTTCATATATAAATTATTTCGATCTGAGTTACGGATTATTTTCTATGGATTTTCAAAGTTTATTCATTTTTTTGAAATTTCTGCATTTATTTAATCGAATTGACCAAGTCAATTTGACTGGTCAACAGGGAAGATGGTGGCACACATGTCATAAGCTATACCTAAACAAATAACTAAAACTAGCTTAAATAACTCGGGTCCACATGTAGTAGGCTTAAACTAATTAATTAACCAACTAATCTAAACTAAATTAGTTTAGACCTAATTACAATAGGCCGGCCACACACGGCTGTGGCACAGCCCATGCGCACACAGCGCACACACAATGCTAAGGAGTAACTCTATTCCTTTTAACACAAGATAGCATTTTGCGATTTTTGTAGGATTTAATCCAAGCATTCTCTGAAGCAGGTCCAATTGAGCAAAATGAGGCTTGTTACGTCTACTTTCCGTTCATATAATTTGTACCCATGTTAGGACTTGTCTTATCGCTGTTTAGTGGCAGTTTAGCAGGCTAGTCATTTTAGAAATACAAAAGCTAGCTCCTGCTACAGTTACTGTAGCCGTGTAGCATAGCACCAGACAGCGGCTGCGGGAGCAGCAAAGCTGCAGCGAAGCAAGCGGCATGCACACGGCGGCGCATGTTGGGCATGGGTGGCCGCGGCGCGAGCAGTGGCACGGGGTGAGCGCGGCCACGGCTCCGGCGGCGACCACAGCAGACTGCAGCAACGCAGCGGTAGTAGGAGGCGAGCGGGGGCGCAGCGCGCCGGCGCGCGATCAGGGCTCGGCCCAGGGCGTGGGCAGGACATGGAGGAGCATAAGGCAGCGAGCCACACGTGGGGCCGGTGAGCCCGGGCGGAGGCGGACGCGTGCGGGACACCAGCGTGCGAGCAGCATGCGGCTTGCGAATATAGAGGACGACGATGAGGACCAAACGGGCATCTCCAGCAACGATTTGAGCGGCCGCTGCTACCTAACGAATCGGGCGCAATGTCGCGCATTGAACGAAATCAACGACACGAGCAGAGATGGCCGAAGCAATGACGGTGAGCAGCGGCCGGAGCAAGAGCTCAACGGATATGGGGATACGCGGGGAGAATGACCAAACAAACGGCTCAGGCGGCACCACAGGGATGCCACGAGCACGTTGACGTGCTTACCTAGCCCTAGAGTACACGATACTGACGGTGAACAGCTCGACGACGGCGATAGAGCTTCGGTGGCGATGGTAGTATCAGCAGGAAACAACGAACCAAGTCTAGAGGAGAGGGGTTTCGACCGGGAGCTCACCGTGAGGCGCAAAAAAGGATGGTGGGAGTTTAGTACCTACAGGAGGCGGTGAATCGTTGGCGGCGAGCTTCGAGCACCGATGAAGAAGACGAAGTCGATATCGACGATGTAGAGCGCCTAGCCTCGCGTGCATTGGTGAGGAGGAAGAGGACGTCGAGGTGGATCTCCTGGACATGGTGGTACGGCGTGGAGAACTCTATGGCTTCATGGGTGATGGATCGATGGTGACGACAGAGACTAGCATGGCGGGGGAGGAAGAAAGCGGCGTGGGGAAGGGAGATGATTTGCGCTACGGTTCGGCGAGGGGCATGGAGACGGTCTTATACAACTCGGGGGCTGGTCGGATGATCGACACGGCGCCATCATCCGCCATGGAGGCGTGGATATGAGCCACGATCCCCCTCCTGTGAACAGGAGGTAGGGGATCACTACGGGATAGGCTGGGCCGCACTGTAGTTGCCTATGGCCCAGTAGCACACTAGGCTTTGCCCTTTACTTTTCCTTTGTCTTTCTACCTTTTCTATTTTTCTTTTAATAGTTCATGTTTTCTTTTAAATACCTTTTATTTTTAGTTTTGTAAATTATGAACTTAGCCCCCTAAATTAGTATTATTAATTAGGATACTGCCACAATTAGTTTGGCTTCAAAATAAAATAGTTTAGTATTTTACAATTTAAAAAGCATTTATTTAATTGCTTTAACTACTGTTTTAAATATTTTAGAGTATTTAAACATTTTATAAAAGTGTGGTTTATCCAAAATAATTACTTATTAATTATTTGGCACATCCTGAACATTTTAGTTTTAAAGTTTGAAAATTTTGATGTTTGCCTTTTATTAAATTTTGAATTTGAATTGGTTTTTGAACTAACGCGGGATTATCAACAATAACTGCGGTGACGTGGCATCATTAACGGGAGATTACTGTAGCCTAATTACCTGGGCGTCAAAGCCAGCAGCGTCAGGGACACGGCGGCTCGTCTTCCCCCCAACTGCCTCGGTTCCTGCAGGGAATCAATGGCAAGGATGCCGCCGGTCAGCCTTGCCATTGATTCCTCACGGGCGGCGCATCTCGGTATGGCGCGCCGACACCTCCCCTCCCTCGCACGCGTACACACGGGCGCGGAGCGGCTATAAAAGCAGGCGGTTCTCGCCGGTGCCCACACCAGACTCGCCCCTCACCGCCACCCAGCCTCTCTCTCTCCATCTCCGTCTTCCTCTCTCGAGCGCCACCGGCAGCCCCTCTCTCTCTCCCTCTCTACCACTGCCGAGCCCGTCGCCATGGCAGAGCGCTTCCCCGGAGACGAGGCGGCGGCGAACGGCTTCGGCCGCCATTCGCTCCGCGAACAGGAGTCCTGGCTCCTGTTCCAGGCGAACATCCCGGCGCCGCCGGACATGCGCGCCGGGCCGATGGGGTGGCGGCTCAGCGACGGGGGAGTGCCCGTTCCCCTGTTACCCGACGCCGTGGCGAAGCCCACGTACTTCGCCGAGGAGGTCGAGGTCGCGCGCGCCTCCTTGACCGACGACGAGCGCTCCCTACCCCAGTACGCCACCGGCAATCATGCGGCTTGGGCGGCGTACTTCCAGCGCCGCCAGCAGCAGCGCCTGGCCTCCACCAACAACGCGCTGGTGGTCGGCAGCGTGAAGAACAGCGTGGGGCGCCACCTGTGGTGCGGCGTCCCGGGCCGCACGCTGGAGGGCGTGCTGACGCACCTCGACGACGGCAACAACCCGCCATTGACCTATCCTGCGACGGTGGCCGCCCCGTCGCAACACCGACGCGCATGGGCGCCAAGGAGGTTCGCCTCCTCCTCGTCTTCCTCCTCTCTCTCATCTTCCCACTCCTCCGGTTCTCCGGTGCTTCTCGTCGTCAAGGCCGAGCCCGCGGCGGAGACGCCAATCGGTCGGTGCACTCGCAGCGTCGGCATCGTCATCAACGAGGGCGGCCGGCGCGCCCCCTCCTCGTCGGCTCCTCCGTGCTTCATCAAGCCGAAGATGGAGCCGGGGCTGGCGCCGGTGGTGGCGGAGTTCGACGACGACGACGCGGCCCTAGAATGGGCGCACCAGGACTCCATTGCGATGGAGAAGGCGCGCCGGGAGAAGGAGAAGGAACGCCAGCGCGCTGCCCTGCGCCGCTTCGAGGAGCGCCGACGCGGCCGCGTTGAAGATGGGGTCGTCATCTTATGCGACAGCGACGACGACGACGACGCGCCGCCAGTCCGCCATGGTGACGCTGGGCAGGGGTCCAGTAGGGGCGCCCGCGTCAAGGAGGAGAAGGCCAACGACGACGATGGCGGCGACAGCGGCGACGACTTCAGCCCTTTTCTTTTTTAGATAAGGTTAATGTAATGAAAATGCGCGAATTTCATCGAAATTTGCCATGTTTGGCCGAAATTTAACTAGTTTTTATCATAACTTTGCCGAAAGATCCTTTTTTTTAAATACGCGCCTGGGGGTGGCCCTGGGGGCCGACGGCTGGGGACCGACTCGCCCCCAGGGCCATTTTTTGCGCTGGCTCACCCCCAGGCGGCGCTTTATGATGCCCCCTGGGGGGCCAACGGCTGGAGATGCCCTAAGATGATCTCTCACTAAATGTCAAGATAAAAGTGTTCTTCCTGAGTATGCACCGTTGCCAAAGTTCGTCGTGCCTAGACACCACGTGATGATCGGGTGTGATAAGCTCTACGTCCATCTACAACGGGTGCAAGCCAGTTTTGCACACGCAGAATACTCAGGTTAAACTTGACGAGCCTAGCATATGCAGATATGGCCTCGGAACACTGAGACCGAAAGGTCGAGCAATATAGTAGATATGATCAACATAAGTGATGTTCACCACTGAAAGCTACTCCATTTCACGTGATGATCAGTTATGGTTTAGTTGATTTGGATCACGTGATCACTTAGAGGATTAGAGGGATGTCTATCTAAGTGGGAGTTCTTAAGTAATATGATTAATTGAACTTAAATTTATCATGAACTTAGTACCTGATAGTATCTTGCTTGTCTATGTTGATTGTAGATAGATGGCTCGTGCTGTTGTTCCGTTGAATTTTAATGTGTTCCTTGAGAAAGCAAAGTTGAAAGATGATGGTAGCAATTACACGAACTGAGTCCGTAACTTTAGGATTATCCTCATTGCTGCATAGAAGAATTACGTCCTGGAAGCACCGCTAGGTGCCAAACCTGATGCAGGAGCAACACTAGATGTTATGAATGTCTGGCAGAGCAAAGTTGATGACTACTCGATAGTTCAGTGTGCCATGCTATACGGCTTAGAACCGGGACTTCAACGACATTTTGAACGTCATGGAGCATATGAGATGTTCCAGGAGTTGAAGTTAATATTTCAAAACAATGCCCGGATTGAGAGATATGAAGTCTCCAATATGTTCTATAGCTGCAACATGGAGGAGAATAGTTCTGTCAGTGAGCATATAATCAAGATGTCTGGGTACTGCAATCACTTGATTCAACTGGGAGTTAATCTTCCGGATGATACCGTCATTGACAGAATTCTTCAATCACCGCGACCAAGCTACAAAAGCTTCATTATGAACTAGAACATGCAAGGGATGGATAAGACGATTCCTGAACTCTTCGCAATGCTAAAGGCTGTGGAGGTAGAAATCAAGATGGAGCATCAAGTGTTGATGGTCAATAAGACCACTAGTTTCAAGAAAAATGGCAAAGGGAAGAAGGGGAACTTCAAGAAGAACAGCAAACAAGTTGCTGCTCAAGAGAAGAAACCCAAGTCTGGACCTAAGCCTGAGACTGAGTGCTTCTACTGCAAGCAGACTGGTCACTAGAAGCGGAACTGCCCCAAGTATTTGGCGGATAAGAAGGATGGCAAGGTGAACAAAGGTATATGTGATATACATGTTATTGATGTGTACCTTCCCAGAGCTCGCAGTAGCACCTGGGTATTTGATACTGGTTCTGTTGCTATTATTTGCAACTCAAAACAGGGACTACGGATTAAGCGAACACTGGCCAAGGACGAGGTGACAATGCACGTGGGAAACAGTTGCAAAGTCGATGTGATTGCCGTCGGCACGCTACCTCTACATCTACCTTCGAGATTAGTATTAGACCTAAATAATTGTTATTTGGTGCCAGCATTGAGCATGAACATTATATCTGGATCTTGTTTGATGCGAGACGGTTATTCATTTAAATCAGAGAATAATGGTTGTTCTATTTATATGAGTAATATCTTTTATGGTCATGCACCCTTGAAGAGTGGTCTATTTTTGATGAATCTCGATAGTAGTGATACACATATTCATGTTGAAGCCAAAAGATGCAGAGTTGATAATGATAGTGCAACTTATTTGTGGCACTGCCGTTTAGGTCTTATCGGTATAAAGCGCATGAAGAAACTCCATACTAATGGACTTTTGGAACCACTTGATTATGAATCACTTGGTACATGCGAACCGTGCCTTATGGGCAAGATGACCAAAACGCCGTTCTCCGGAACAATGGAGCAAGCAACTGATTTATTGCAGATCATACATACTGATGTATGTGGACCAATGAATATCGAGGCTCGCGACGGGTATCGTTATTTTCTCACCTTCACAGATGATTTAAGCAGGTATGGGTATATCTACATAATGAAACATAAGTCCAAAACATTTGAAAAGTTCAAAGAATTACAGAGTGAAGCTGAAAATCATCGTAACAAGAAAATAAAGTATCTACGATCTGATCGTGGAGGAGAATATTTGAGTTATGAGTTTGGTCTACATTTGAAACAATGCGGAATAGTTTCGCAACTCACGCCACCCGGAACGCCACAGCGTAATGGTGTGTCTGAACGTCGTAATTGTACTTCACTAGATATGGTGCGATCTTTGATGTCTCTTACTGATTTACCGCTATCATTTTGGGGTTATGCTTTAGAGACGGCCGCAGTCACGTTAAAGAGGGCACCATCGAAATCCGTTGAGACGACGCCTTATGAACTGTGGTTTGGCAAGAAACCAAAGTTGTCATTTCTTAAAGTTTGGGGCTGCGATGCTTATGTGAAAAAGCTTCAACTTGATAAGCTCGAACACAAATCGGAGAAATGCGTGTTCATAGGATACCCAAAGGAGACTGTTGGGTACACCTTTTATCACAGATCCGAAGGCAAGACTTTCGTTGCTAAGAATGGATCCTTTCTAGAGAAGGAGTTTCTCTCGAAAGAACTGAGTGGGAGGAAAGTAGAACTTGATGAGGTAACCATACATGCTCCCTTATTGGAAAGTAGTTCATCACAGAAACCGGTTCCTGTGACGTCTATACCAATTAGTGAGGAAGTTAATGATGATGATCATGGAACTTCAGATCAAGTTGTTACAGAACCTCATAGGTCAACCAGAGTAAGATCTGCACCAGAGTGGTACGGTAATCCTATTCTGGAGGTTATGTTACTAGACCATGATGAACCTACGAACTATGAAGAAGCGATGGTGAGCCCAGATTCCAAAAAATGGCTTGAGGCCATGAAATCTGAGATGGGATCCATGTATGAGAACAAAGTGTGGACTTTGGTTGACTTGCCCGATGATCGGCAAGCCACTAAGAATAAATGGATCTTCAAGAAGAAGACTGACGCTGACGGTAATATTACTGTCTGATACGTCTCCGTCGTATCTACTTTTCCAAACACTTTTTCCCTTGTTTTGGACTCTAACTTGCATGATTTGAATGGAATTAACCCGGACTGACGCTGTTTTCAGCAGAATTGCTATGGTGTTATTTATGTGCAGGAACAAAAGTTCTCAGAATGACCTGAAACTTCACGGAACACCTTTTCGGAAAATATAAAAAATCCTTGCAAAAGATGAAGGCTGGGGGGCCCACCACCTGTCCACGAGGGTGGGGGCGCGCCTGCCCCCCTAGGGCGCGCCCCCCTACCTCATGGGCCCCCTGGAGCTCCTCCGACCCCAAGACCAACTCTATATATTTTCTTTTGGGGAGAAAAAAATCAGAGAGAAGAAATCATTGATTTTTATGATACGGAGCCGCCGCCAAGCCCTAAAACCTCTCGGGAGGGTTGATCTGGAGTCCGTTCAGGGCTCCGGAGAGGGGAATCTATCGCTATCGTCATCATCAACCATCCTCCATCACCAATTTCATGATGCTCACCGCCGTGCGTGAGTAATTCCATCGTAGGCTTGCTGGACGGTGATGGGTTGGATGAGATCTGTCATGTAATCGAGTTAGTTTTGTTAGGGTTTGATCCCTAGTATCCACTATGTTCTGAGATTGATGTTGCTAATAATAATGTTCATGATGATACTCAACCTAGTAATGATAATGATATAGATATTGAACCTGTTGTTGATCTTGATAACCCACATCAAAGAATCAACGTTATGATAAGAAAGACTTTGTTGCTAGGAAACATGGTAATGAAAGAGAACCATGGGTTCAGAAACCCATGCCTTTTCCTCCCAAACCATCCAAGAAAAAGGATGGTGAGGATTTTGAGCGCTTTGCTGAAATGATTAGACCTATCTTTTTGCGTATGTGATTAACTGATATGCTCAAAATGAATCCTTATGCTAAGTATATGAAAGATATTGTTACAAATAAAAGAAATATACCGGAAGCTGAAATTTCCACCATGCTTGCTAATTATACTTTTAAGGATGGAATACCTAAGAAACTAGGAGATCCCGGTGTACCAACTGTACCATGCTCTATTAAAAGAAACTATGTTAAAACTGCTTTATGTGATCTTGGAGCCGGTGTTAGTGTTATGCCTCTCTCTTTATATCGTAGACTTGATTTGAATAAGTTGACACCTACTGAAATATCTTTGCAAATGGCTGATAAATCAACTTCTATACCAGTCGGTATTTGTGAGGATGTGCCTGTTGTAGTTGCAAACGTTACTATTTTAACGGAATTTGTTATTCTTGATATTCCAAAGGACGATAGTATGTCTATTATTCTTGGAAGACCCTTTTTGAATACCGCAGGGGCTGTTATTGATTGCACCAAAGGCAATGTCACTTTTCATGTTAATGGTAATGAGCCTACGGTACACTTTCCGAGGAAACAACCTCAAGTTCATAGTATGAACTCTATTGGAAAAATTCCATGGATTATATTTGGAGGTTTTGAATTTCCTCTTCCTACTGTCAAGAAGAAATATCATATTCTTATTATTGGGGATGTGCATATCCCCGTTGAGGTAGCATAGTGTTATTCGAAATTTCTCCGGTTCCATGTTATTCGGAATGAGTTCGTTAACGAGACTTGATCAACCTTGTTAGTGGATTCCTTTTGATGAGCATGAGACGCATGAAACTAGAAGGCACAACCTTCTGTACCCCACTTTTACTTTCTGTTATTTATATTAAATAAAATAAAAATAGTATTTTCTATCTGTTATCTGAATTATCCGTGCTATATAAAAATACCCCGAAAATAGAAGTTCTCCAAATGCCATGAAATTTAAATATGATTTTTTCTGGAATATTTGAGAATATTTGGCACTGAGAACACAGCAGGAGGAGCTGGCACCTGGCCACGAGGGTCAGGGCGCGCTGTACCCCCTGGGCGTGCCCCCAGCCTCCTCCACTTATCCTTTCACCCACACACTCCTTCCTCCCACAAACACGAATACCCAGCTCAAACACGAGTCCAAGCTCGTTTTGCTACCATTTTCGATCTCCTTGCTCAAAGCACCTCTCACAAAATTGCTTGGGGAGATTGTTCCTTGGTATGTGAATCCTCCATTGGTCCAATTAGTTTTTGTTCTAGTGCTTTTTTCATTGCAAAATTGTGCTGCCTAGATGACCATGTTCTTGAGCTTGCATGTCAAATTTATATGGTTCCAAGTAGTTTTGATGCATGATATAGGCTCTAGGCACTTGTAGGAGTAGTTGCTATCAATATTATTGAGTTTGGTTCACTTTTATTTTGAAGTTACTAAAAATTTTAGAATTTTTCAGAAAATGATGAAGAGATTTTTGAGGGGCTCATCGAGCCAAAGCTCAAGGGACAAGCAAAATGAAGAGGCATAGAAGCCCAAATATAATTTGCCTCGCACCGCGGAGGTTAGGCCGTGTGAATGGCCCTCCGATGATTTCTTGAGAGCACCGGGATTTATGAGGATTTTTATGAATTGGCTAATAATGCAGGCCTCACCGACCTCCTCCACGACCAACGCGAACAGTATCTCTTACTCATGAATACTTTCGTGCAAAACTTCTACTATTATCCTAGGGAATCACCTCCTTCAGTAGAGTTTCATTTATATGATGTGGTTAAGAAGATGTCACTTTATGATTTTTGTCAGGTTTGTTTGATCCCTTTTGAGGGCAAAATAGAGGAACCACATCGTGAAGATGTAGATGGGTTTATTAATACCATCACCATAGGGGAAACGACGAAAGTTTCCGATGCACGAATCACTAGCATACATTTTCCTGTTTTACGCTAGTTTGCAATATTTGCTAGTCGTTGCTTAATTGGTAGCGGAAACTGTGGAAACCTTAGTGTTCCCGATATTATTATTTTGTTCCACGGGTTATTCTGTGATACCTCCATAGTATGGGCGGTATTATTGCTAAACGGTTGAGTCTGAACCGTACAAAGGGCCCCATCTTTGGTGTTATCTATGCTTCACGCCTAGCTGCACATTTTAACATACCTATTAGGCATTATGCGAAGGAAGAAAAATTGTTGCCTCGTGTTTATTTAGATTATAAGAGTATGGTAGCACATGATTTCATTACAAAGAACAGGGAAGGGGAGCTTAAATACAAATTTTACTTTGATAAACGTCACCTAGAGACTATTACCTTGCCTGCTCCTTCCTTGTTTGATTTATCTACAGGCCAGTACCTCGTCTTGCCGGAGGACATTCACGCCTACCGGAACCCTGCACTAGCCATAGAGCCAGAGCCGGAACCACAAGTTGATCCTCCACGACAGTCTAATTACCATTGGGATCCAGAGATGATTGCCAACCAGTGGTAGTCGGAGTCTTCTTCATCGCAGTACGACCCCAACTACTATTATGGATATTTTCCAGGCCAGCCGTGGCCATAGACCAACTTAGGCCAAAAGCCTAAGCTTGGGGGAGTATGTATTTCCCACCGACATTACATTTATGTTCACACACTCATTGCTAGATGTCGGTGCTCATACTTTTCCATTGTATCATCCCTGCTAGTTTATTTCCTTTTTATGCCTTCTTCTTGTGTGTTTAATAAACCTTAAGAAAAACCAAAAAATAGTTGTAGATTTTAATTAGTTTACTTTCCATGCTTGTAGTAGTAATCAAAAAGAAAACCCAAAAAGATTTCATGTTCTTCTTTTGCTTGTTGGGAGCTTTCCCGTGTAAATAGTTTTATTTCTTTTCTTTTCTTTATGGGTCGATAGGAGAAGACCATGATTAAATTGTTGAAGTGGCTCTTATATGCATAATTGTTGATCTGACAAAAGAGACCACATTGCCTTGTCTTCTCCTGTTTATTGAATGCTTGCAGATTCCAGCTTAGTCCAATGCACGCGCACTATTATTATTCTTCACATCATTCGGTCGTGCAAGTGAAAGGCAATTATGATGATATATGATGGACTGACTGAGATGAGAAAAGTTGCTATGAACTCGACCTCTTTTGTTTTTGTAAATATGATTAGTTCACCGTTCCTGATTCAGCCTATTATGAATAACCATGTTTGCAATGACAACTAGAGATCATAGTTTCTTGTGCCATGCTTGATTAGCTATGAGTTATAATGGTTTACCTTACGTGCCAACATGCTATTAAAATGGTTATGATGTGGTATGATAGGGTGGTATCCTCCTCTGAATGATTTAAGTGACTTGACTTGGCGCATGTTCACGCATGTAGTTGAAACAAAATCAACATAGCCTTCACGATATTTATGTTCATGGTGGATTATATCCTACTAATGCTTGCATTCGGTGTTGATTAATTTTAATGCATGTTCATGACTGTTGTCGCTCTAAAGCTGGTCGCTTCCCAGTCTTTTGCTAGCCTTCACCTGTACTAAGCGGGAATACTACTTGTGCATCCAACTCCATAAACCCCAAAGTTATTCCACATGAGTCCACTATATCTTCCTATATGCGGTATCTACCTGCCGTTCCAAGTAAATTTGTAGGTGCCAAACTCTAAACCTTCAAATAAATATCTTGTTTTGTATGCTCGAATAGCTCATGTATCAACTAGGGCTGTCCGTATCTTCCATGTTAGGCGGGTTATTCTCAAGAGGAGTGGACTCCGCTCCCCACTCACGAGAAAAATGGCTGGTCATCGGGATGCCCAGTCCCATGCTTTATGCAAACTAAATCAAAATAATTGCAAACAAAACTACCCCTGGGACTCTTGTTAGTTGGAGGCACTCGTTGTTTCGAGCAAGCCAAGGATTGATGCTTGTTGGTGGAAGGGGGAGTACAAACTTTACCATTCTGTTTGGGAACCGCCTATAATGTGTGTAGCATGGAAGGTATCGCCATCTCTTGGTTGTTATGTTGACAATGAAAGTATACCGCTAAAATAGTATTCATCTCCATTTCAAAACCGAGCTCTGGCACCTCTACAAATCCCTGCTTCCCTCTACGAAGGTCCTATCTATTTACTTTTATGCTGAGTCATCAACCTCTTATTAAAAAGCACCAGTTGGAGAGCACTGCTGTCATTTGCGTTCATTATTGTTAGTTTACATTGAGTATGACTTGACTAGATCTCTTTTACCATGAATTACAATGTCTAGTTAGTCCTTAATCTTTAAAGGTGCTCGGCATTTATGTTTTGCGGTCTCAGAAAGGGCTAGCGAGATACCATCTTGTTATATCATATTATGATTGTTTTGAGAAAGTGTTGTCATCCGAGATTTATTATTATTGCTCGCTAGTTGATTATGCCCTTGATATGAGTAAGCTTGAGATCTAAGCGTTATTGTGAATGTGGTTAGTCATAATCTTTGCTGAAAACTTGAATGTTGGCTTTACATATTTACAACAACAAGAGCAAACAGAGTTTGTAAAAGTTTTTCTTTATCACTTTCAGTTTTTCAACTGAATTGCTTGAGGACAAGCAAAGGTTTATGCTTGGGGGAGTTGATATGTCTCCATCGTATCTACTTTTCCAAACACTTTTGCCCTTGTTTTGGACTCTAACTTGCATGATTTGAATGGAACTAACCCGGACTGACGCTGTTTTCAGCAGAATTGCTATGGTGTTATTTATGTGCAGAAACAAAAGTTCTCGGAATGACCTGAGACTTGACGAAACACCTTTTCGGAAAATATAAAAAATCCTTGCAAAAGATGAAGTCCAGGGGGCCCACCACCTGTCCATGAGGGTGGGGGTGTGCCTGCCCCCCTAGGGCGAGCCCCCCTACCTTGTGGCCCCCCTGGAGCTCCTCCGACCTCAAGACCAACTCTATATATTTGCTTTCGGGGAGAAAAAAATCAGAGAGAAGAAATCATCGAGTTTTACAATACGGAGCCGCCGCCATGCCCTAAAACCTCTCGGGAGGGCTGATCTGGAGTCCGTTCGGGGCCCCGGAGAGGGGAATCCGTCGCCATCGTCATCATCAACCATCCTCCATCACCAATTTCATGATGCTCACCGTCGTGCGTGAGTAATTCCATCGTAGGCTTGCTGGACGGTGATGGGTTGGATGAGATCTATCATGTAATCGAGTTAGTTTTGTTAGGGTTTGATCCCCAGTATCCACTATGTTCTGAGATTGATGTTGCTATGACTTTGCTATGCTTAATGCTTGTCACTAGGGCCTGAGTGCCATGATTTCAGATCTGAACCTATTATGTTTTCATTAATATATGAGAGTTCTTGATCCTATCTGGCAAGTCTATAGTCACCTATTATGTGTTATGATCCGTTAACCCCGAAGTGACAATAATCGGGATACTTAATTACCGGTGATGACCATAGTTTGAGGAGTTCATGTATTCACTATGTGTTAATGCTTTGTTCCGGTACTTTATTAAAAGGAGGCCTTAATATCCGTTAGTTTCCGTACGGACCGCGCTGCCACAGGAGGGTAGGACAAAAGATGTCATGCAAGTTATTTTCCATAAGCACGTATGTCTATATTCAGAATACATGCCTACATTACATTAATGAACTGGAGCTAGTTCTGTGTCACCCTAGGTTATGATTTTTACATGATGAACCGCATCCGGCATAATTCTCCATCACTGATCCATTGCCTACGAGCTTTCCACATATTGTTCTTCACTTATTTACTTTTCCGTTGCTATTGCTATCATCACTACAAAATACCAAAAACATTACTTTTGCTACTGTTACCTTTTGCTAACATTACCACTACTATCATACTACTTTGCTACTAAACACTTTGCTGCAAATATTAAGTTTCCAGGTGTGGTTGAATTGACAACTCAGCTGCTAATACTTGAAAATATTCTTTGGCTCCCCTTGTTTCGAATCAATAAATTTGGGTTGAATACTCTACCCTCGAAAACTATTGTGATCCCCTATACTTGTGGGTTATCACTATCTATAAAGCTCGACTTGTTGCGAAAGGTTTTCGACATGTTCAAGGGATTGACTATGATGAGACCTTCTCACCCGTGGCGATGCTTAAGTCTGTCCGAATCATGTTAGCAATTGCCGCATTTTATGATTATGAAATTTGGCAAATGGATGTAAAAACTGCATTCCTAAATGGATTTCTGGAAGAAGAGTTGTATATGATGCAACCGGAAGGTTTTGTCGATCCAAAAGGAGCTAACAAAGTGTGCAAGCTCCAGCGATCCATTTATGGACTAGTGCAAGCCTCTCGAAGTTGGAATAAACGCTTTGATAGTGTGATCAAAGCATTTGATTTTGTATAGACTTTTGGAGAAGCCTGTATTTACAAGAAAGTGAGTGGGAGCTCTGTAGCATTTCTGATATTATATGTGGATGACATATTGCTGATTGGAAATGATATAGAATTTCTGGATAGCATAAAGGGATACTTGAATAAGAGTTTTTCAATGAAAGACCTCGGTGAAGCTACTTATATATTGGGCATCAAGATCTATAAAGATAGATCAAGACGCTTAATTGGACTTTCACAAAGCACATACATTGACAAAGTTTTGAAGAATTTCAAAATGGATCAAGCAAAGAAAGGGTTCTTGCCTGTGTTATAAGGTGTGAAGTTGAGTAAGACTCAATGCCCAACCACTACAGAAGATAGAGAGAAGATGAAAGATGTTCCCTATGCTTCAGCCATAGGCTCTATCATGTATGCAATGCTGTGTACCATACCTGATGTGTGCTTGCTATAAGCCTAGCAGGGAGGTACCAAAGTAATCCAGGAGTGGATCACTGGACAGCGGTCAAGAACATCCTGAAATACCTAAAAAGGACTAAGGATATGTTTCTCGCTTATGGAGGTGACAAAGAGCTCATTGTAAATGGTTATGTTGATGCAAGCTTTGACACTGATCCGGATGATTCTAAATCGCAAACCGGATATGTGTTTACATTGAACGGTGGAGCTGTCAGTTGGTGCAGTTCTAAACAAAGCGTCATGGCGGGATCTATGTGTGAAGCGTAGTACATAGTTGCTTCGGAAGCAGCAAATGAAGGAGTCTGGATGAAGGAGTTCATATCCGATCTAGGTGTCATACCTAGTGCATATGGTCCAATGAAAATCTTTTGTGACAATACTGGAGCGATTGCCTTGGTGAAGGAATCCAGATTTCACAAGAGAACCAAGCACATCAAGAGATGCTTCAATTCCATCCGGGATCTAGTCCAGGTGGGAGACATAGAAATTTGCAAGATACATACGGATCTGAATGTTGCAGACCCGTTGACTAAGCCTCTTCCACGAGCAAAACATGATCAGCACCAAGACTCCATGGGTGTTAGAATCATTACTGTGTAATCTAGATTATTGACTCTAGTGCAAGTGGGAGACTGAAGGAAATATGCCCTAGAGGCAATAATAAAGTTATTATTTATTTCCTTATATCATGATAAATGTTTATTATTCATGCTAGAATTTTATTAACCGGAAGCATAATACTTGTGTGAATACATAGACAAACAGAGTGTCACTAGTATGCCTCTACTTGACTAGCTCGTTGATCAAAGATGGTTATGTTTCCTAGCCATAGACATGAGTTGTCATTTGATAACGGGATCACATCATTAGGAGAATGATGTGATTGACTTGACCCATTCCGTTAGCTTAGAACTCGATCATTTAGTATGTTCCTATTGCTTTCTTCATGACTCATACATGTTCCTATGACTATGAGATTATGCAACTCCCGTTTACCGGAGGAACACTTTGTGTGCTACCAAACGTCACAACGTAACTGGGTGATTATAAAGGTGCTCTGCAGGTGTCTTCGAAGGTATTTGTTAGGTTGGCGTATTTCAAGATTAGGATTTGTCACTCCGATTGTCGCAGAGGTATCTCTGGGCCCACTCGGTAATGCACATCACTTAAGCCTTGCAAGCATTGCAGCTAATGAGTTAGTTGCGGGATGATGTATTACTCAACGAGTAAAGAGACTTGCCGGTAACGAGATTGAACTAGGTATTGAGATACCGACGATCTAATCTCGGGCAAGTAACATACCAATGACAAAGGGAACACCGTATGTTGTTATGCGGTTTGACCGATAAAGATCTTCATAGAAAATGTGGGAGCCAATATGAGCATCCAGGTTCCGCTATTGGTTATTGACCGGAGACGTGTCTCGGTCATGTCTACATAGTTCTCGAACCCGTAGGGTCCGCACGCTTAAAGTTTCGATGACGGTTATGTTACGAGTTTATGAGTTTTGATGTACCGAAGCTTGTTCGGAGTCCCGGATGTGAGCACCGATATGACGAGGAGTCTCGAAATGATCGAGACATGAAGATTGATATATTGGAAGCCTATATTTGGATGTCAGAAATGTTCCGGGTGAAATCGGGATTTTACCAGAGTACCGAGGGGTTACCGGACCCCCCCCCTCCGGGAGCTTAATGGGCCATAGTGGGCCTTAGTGGATAAGAGGAGAGGTGGCTAGGGCAGGGCCGCGCACCCCTCCCCCTCTAGTCCGAATAGGACAAGGAGAGGGGGGCGGCGCCCCCCCCCCCTTTCCTTCCTCTCTCCCTCCTCTTTCCCCCTTCTCCTAATCCAACAAGGAAGGGAGGGAGTCCTACTCCCGGTGGGAGTAGGACTCCTCCTGGTGCGCCTCCTCCTGGCGGGCCGCACCTCCCCCCTTGCTCCTTTATATACGGGGGCAGGGGGCACCCCAAAGACACAACAATTGATTTGATCTTTTAGCCGTGTGTGGTGCCCCCCTCCACCATAGTCCACCTCGATAATACTGTAGCGGTGCTTAGGCGAAACCCTACGTCGGTAGAACATCATCATCATCACCATGCCGTCGTGCTGATGAAACTCTCTCTCAACACTCGGCTGGATCGGAGTTCGAGGGACGTCATCGGGCTGAACGTGTGCTGAACTCGGAGGTGCCGTGCGTTCGGTACTTGAATGGTCGGATCGTGAAGACGTACGACTACATCAACCGCGTTGTGCTAATGCTTCCGCTTTCGGTCTACGAGGGTACGTGGACAACACTCTCCCCTCTCGTTGCTATGCATCACCATGATCTTCCATGTGCGTAGCAATTTTTTTGAAATTACTACGTTCCCCAACAGACAGTGTCTGCGCACTTACCCGGACACCATTTGGCACTCCTTCTGGGCACTTCGGATGGAGGCCACCTTCGCGGCCTCTTGTCACTTGGTGGCGGCCGTCCACTTGGCCTTCTTGGGTGGCTTGCTGCCAAACTTCCCTTCGGTGCAGCACTTAGACGAGTCGAGTGCAGCAGTTGGCGCTCTGCCTGTTGGCCACGCCGTCGAGGAGCCGACGCCTGCCCTGTCGGCGCCTTCGGGGTGGCGTTGTCCATCGCCGTCTTCGTCATCATCCAGCTAGTCCCGGACATTCCGCCTCCGTCGTCTCCGCCTCCCCAAGTGGCGTCGTCATCGCCTTCATCCTCCAATGCGGTCGCCCCCAGCTCAGGGTCACCCACGTCGCTCTCCTCGCGGTCCATCATCCACCGGTGGCCCGGAGTCGACGCGCTGCACTACAAAAAAAAGACACATCCGTGACATTTTGGGTCGAACGAATTTTTTTTTCTGTCATACATATGACACTTCTATGACGATAATTGTGAAAAAAACCTGGTATCATCATAGATGTGGTGGGCTCCTACTTCTATGACAAAAAATCATGACAGAAAATGGGCTTTTCGTCCTGGGCGGGCCGGAGACGTAGCTGCATGACATTCTTTGGGCCGTCCATGATGGAAAAAACCATGGTAGAAGTGAGGGGAAGGAAAATTTCGGGGAGTTCCCGGTTATGGTGGGAGGTCGGGGGCCGAGCGATGCGCGTTTCTCTCGTACACGTACACACATGTGTGCGAGGCGTTGGCTCTAACTGAACCCGAGCGAGGCGTTGGGCTCTAACTGAACCCGAGCGATTGCACTACAGGCTACGCGCTACTGAACCCGAGCGATCGATCGATGCCTGTTAACTAAACCCGATCGAGCGATTCCTTCGCTACTGCTGCTAACTGAAGTCGATCGATGCTGCCTCTGGATGAACAGTGAGCATTGCACGAGGGGGGGGGGTTGGATGAACAGTTCCCGGTGGGGGTGGATGAACAGGACCCCGTGGTGTTGCCTCTGGATGAACAGGACCCCGATCGATCGAGCCGGTTGGGGCTGGATGAACAGGACCCCGTGGAGGGCTGGATGAATAGGACCACCCCGTGGAGCGCGGGATGAACAGTAGACGGTGGAGGGCAGGATGAACAGTAGCCCGTGGAGTAGCGCGCGGTGGAGGTTGGATGAACAGGAGCCCATGGATGAACAGTCGCAAGTGGAGGCTGGAGGAGGTCGACGGTGGATGAATAGTAGCTCGTGGAGGCTAGAGGGGGTCGACGATAGAGATGAACAGTATCCCATGGAGTCCCGTTTTGTGGTACGCCACACCCCTCCCGATGAACAAGACCCCCGTTTCGACCGTAGCACTCCAACACAAGTCTGTTTCGTCCATTTTGCGGTATGCCACACCCCTCCCGATCAACAGGACCCCCATTTCGACCGTAGGAGGTCCGTTTCCTCCGTTTTGCAGTACGCCAGACCCCTCCCGATGAACAGGATACCGTTTCGAACGTGGCCGGTCGAACACAAAGCCGTTTCATCTGTTCTGCGGTACGCCAGGCCTCGTTTCCATCGCCTGTTCCATCCAAGCCCTCCCGATGAACACGACGCTTTCTGTTGCCTCCCCATGAACACGACGACGATGCTGTTTCTCCGTTCCGACCCAGCAATGTACACGATCCTTGGCCGTATGTATGCGCGACTAGGCGTAATTTCTTTCTTGCACCCTGGCCGCTGTACGTACGTGTACATGCTACGTGCGCGCCTCTACATCGACCAGTATGTACGTACACGTTCGTGACCAGAATGACAACGCTACGTACGCTTCGACCAGGTGGGTCTCGACTGTCAGGCACTTCCTTGCCTGCAAAGATGTAGCTGGTGGGTCCCAGCAGTCAGGGGGCGAATCGTTTTTTTTGCCTGGACGCACTTCCTTGCGTGCGAAGATGTAGCTGGTGGGTCCCAGCAGTTAGGGGGAAACATTTTTTCGTGAAATACAGTGGCCCATCCGGTGGGTCCCAGCTGTCAGGTGGAGGAATCATTAGTTTCCGCGTAATAAGGAGGCACTTCCTTGCTGCGGCCGTGGACCCAGCTGTCATCCTCTACACGTATAGTCCACGTCCGATGGAAGTCGTTGCTTGACCACGTTGACCACGTCGCGCCGAGAGCACCAGGTTGGTGGACGACCGCGAGGCCTAGGAAGGGGACGACACGGAGGCAGGGAAGACTCGGCAGTTGTTTCCCATGCAGAGGGGAGTACGATTGTACGAGGGTTTACTGGTTCGTCTGCCGTCGCCGGAGAATAACAGCAGGTGTGGGTGAATAGAGGGATGGCTAGGCCAGCGATGGGAGTACGGCCGGGCGGTGAGGCCTGCGCGGCAACACAGCCGGCCGCGAGGAGGAGGGAGCAGGCAGTCCCGCCGACCCTTGTTTGAGCGGCTGGAGCAAGAAGAGATGAGATTGAAGAAGCACGACGGCCGTTGGATGGACATCCAACAGTCAGTGCTTGTGCGTTAACTTTTTTTAGGAAAGCCTCAAATCTGTGGAAAATAGCATACAGCCCATCTGCCATTATTTCTAATAATTTACAGCCCATTTGCTAATTCTTAAGGTTTTTTTGGAGCCCATATTCTTTTTGTTAGCATTACAGCCCATATTGTGGCAACGGTTAAAAAATTATACAAAATTTTGCATATTTCGGTGCGGTCCAAACTGTTTTTAATCCCGAAATTTCGACTCACATTCAAACTGATTTTCAAAATAAATGTATATCAATATAAAATCCAACAAATTCTCCACGCATAAAAACTAATGTAATTTAAAATCATGAAATGAAAAAAAAGATATTTGAAACTAATTGCCGGTTTGATGTGTTTTAAAAATGTATAGCCCATTTCTCATTACTGATGGGCCATTTTCTCGGGCAGCCGAATGAAAGCTCTCCTCGTCTTGAAAGATTTGCAGCCCAACAAGCCTGACAAAGCGACTTACTTGGCAAATCACAAAAAAACTATGCTGTGGCCATGGACCCAGCTGTCAACCTCTCCATGTACAGTACTCTTCCGATTGAAGTCGTTCCTTGACCACGTTGACCACGCCACGCGGAGAGCACCACGGCGGTGGACGACGGCGAGGCCTAGGAAGGGGACGACGCGGCAGTGGAAGCCCGCGCGGAGAGGACTACGAGGGTTCACTGGTTCGGCTGCGGTGTGAGGCTGCCGTCGCTGTAGGGCCTGGCCAGCGGTGGGAATAGTAGGGGGAGGTGAAGCCTCTGCGGCAGCACAGCCGGCCACGGGCGGCAGGAGCATGCGGCACGACCGGCGCTGCTTTGGGCAGCTGGAGCAAGAAGACCAGAGGTTGAAGAAGCACTACGGCCGTTGGATGGACATCGTACGATCACTGGAGCTAGAATTGTTCCTATTGACTAAGTTGACAAAGCCCTTCGTCCCTGTCAACTTAGTAGGCCCACAAGTCAGCCTCCCAGCAAGGTGGGTCCCAGCTAGCCGGGGGTGTATTCATTTTTTTGTGCGTAATAAGGAGGCACTTCCGGTGGGTCCGAGCTGACAGCAGGGGGAACGTTTTTTTCGCGAAATAAGGTGGCCCGTCCGGTGGGTCCCAGCAGTCAGGGGGAAATGATTTTTTTTCGCAAAATACTGGTGGCCAGTCCGGTGGGTCCCTGCTGTCAGGTGGAGGAATCATTATTTTCCGGCTAATAAGGAGGCACTTCCTTGCTGCCGCCGTGGACCCAGCTGTCAGCCTCTCCACGTACAGTCCACGTCTCATGGAAGTCGTTCCTTCCACGTTGTCCACGCCCGATGGAAGTCATTCCTTCCACGTTGACCGTGCCGAGAGCACCAGGGCCGTCAACGACGGCGAGGCCTAGGAAGGGGACGACGCGGAGCCGGTGAAGACACGGTAGTGGATGCCCACGCGGAGAGGAGTATGAGGGTTCACTCGTTCGGCTGTGGTGTGAGGCTGCCGTCGCCGCAGGGCTGGCCAGCGGTGGGAATAGTAGGGGGCGTTGAGGCCTCCACGGCAGCACAGCTGGCCACGGGAAGCAGGAGCAGGCGGCACGACCGGCGCTGCTTTGGGCGGCTGGAGCAAGAAGACCAGAGGCTGAAGAAGCACTACGGCCGTTGGATGGACATCGTATGGTCACTGCAGCTAGAATCGTTTATATTGACTAAGTTGACAAAGCCCTTGGTACGTCAACTTAGTAGGCCCACAAGTCAGCTTCTGAAACGGTGCGCCCCAGATGTCAGGGGGAGGAATCATTTTTTGGGCAGGTGAAGCTAGAATATCCGAGATTGAAGAAGAAGCACGGCATCCGTTGGATGGATATCCAACGGCCACTGCTGCTAGAACCGTGTGTGGCAGAGAACTTATAGCCCATTTGAGATTTGTAAGAATGTGTAGCCCATTTTTGAATTCTAATGGAATTTACTACAGCCCATTTACAGTTCGTTAAAAGTATAGCCCATTTCAACTAACCGTTCAAAATAGAATTCAATAAAATTTCCCACATTTTGATGGGATCCGAAGTATTTTTACCCCGAAATTTGTAGTCAGATTAAATACAATTTCAATATAAATTTATATTATGTAAAAATCCAACGAAACATTATGCTCGCAACAATTAATGAAATTAAAATTTTCAATATCCAAAAATAATATTTTATAAAGTAATCACGTGTTTGGTGCATTTTATTATAGTTACTGCCCAGTTTTTATAATTACATCCCATTTATTATTTCTTAAAGCCCATTTTCTTGTTAATCCTAATGCATCCCTCCTAGGAAAGATTTGCAGCCCAGCGGGGCGGAGAATAACAACTTGACCTTGCCTGGGTATTCGTTAAAAAAAGGTATAGCTGGGCTAGCCATTTTCAGCTTGAAAAAATTAATATCTGGGCTAAACATCAAAAAACTCTGCAGTGCTCACACCTCAAAAACACAAATACTGCTCGAGCTGCTTGGTCCCAGCTGTCGGCCGCTTCTTGTGCAATTCTCTCGTTTATTGACTAGTACTACATAGGTTGACAATGGTGTGGGACCGTGATGTTAGGAAACCAGGGGGAAGCAAAATAAATAACTCCAGCGAGCGCTTCCACCTCTGCCTCGTTGTCTCCCATGGAAACCCCTTTCCTCCCTTTTTTTTGCTTGGGCAAGGACCAATGCATGCAGCACGTCCATGCGGTTATTAGGCAAGAAATAAAAGTGCTTTGCATGCTATGAATTACGATGGCCTGCATGGGTAGCTAATAAGGCATCCTCTTAACTGCTGTGATTAAATGTTGTGTTTAGAAGAGAGAAGTATTCTTCTTTTCCACCAATCTGCTTGCACCTAGGTCGTGATGCACCTTCTAATACGACTTAATCACCTAGACGGTGGGAGTATAGTTTTATACATATATATATATATATAATAAGGAGGCACTTGCGTACGTAGGCTATGGACCTGGTGGGTCCCCATTGTCATCCTCTCCAAGTAAAGTCATCTCCTCGCCCGCGCGCGCTTTCCGCCCGAAACAGTCAGCACCGCACGCCCCGCATCCTGGTGCAGGCGATTGCTCCGCCTTCAAACGACACAAGTGCCATCTGTCCGTACATCTGCCGCCCACATTAATGATATGCGGTTGCCGAGGCGGCTACTCCGGCGCCACACGTCCGTCCCTCCGCCCACCCACCATTGCTATATAAACTGCTATGCCGGCCATAGCCGCAGTCATCCGCATCCGTTCCCTCTCTCTTGTCCACACCACTACTGCCCACCATAGCTTCCTCGCGCTCCAGCGCTCTTCGGAACGGGCGGACGACGGACCACAAGGAGATGGCAGCCAGAGGACGACGACGTCCCAATGGAGAACATGGTAGTTGACGATCCGGCGCCAACCCCCTCCTCCGCGCCATCCTCGCTGGTGCATTTCACCATGACCATTGGCGAGGCCCGTGCCCAATATATGGACAGTGTGAGGCAGATGCGTCAGGAGCAGTTCCGGGAGGCGCAGGCCAACGCCGCCTACAACCACCATCTCCTCCAGGAGCATCTGCAGGTGGAGGAGCAGATCGCCACGGAGCGGGCGGAGCAGGAGGCGCTGATCGACTCGTACCGCTCCGCCCGCAAGGGCCGCCTTGAGCGCTGGCGGGAGCGCATGCGGGTGGCGGAGGCTGCGGCCGCCTACAAAGAGGCTAGCAAAGAGGGCGATGAAGCGGGCGAGGCACTGTTTGGCGAGACCAAGGATGAGGCAGAGGACAATGCCGGCTCCGACGAGTACCCGCTCCGCTAGCGTCGACGAGGCCCTGCTCCGCCGAGGCCCCGCGGCGCCAACAACGAGGCAGAGGACACCGCCGGCTCCGCCGAGGCCCCGCCCCGCCAACAACGAGGCAGAGGACATCACCGGCTCAACCAAGGCCCCACCCTGCCGGCAACACAGGGGAGGATTTCCATCGCTCCGCTGAGGCGCCGCCCACCGGCAACGAGACAGAGGACATCGCCGGCTCTGCCGAGGCCCCGCCCCGCTGCCAACGAGGCCGCACCACACAGAAAACGAGGAAGAGTAGAACACGGTAGGTCGCCCCCGCTCGGGTCCAAGTAAGGCCACCGTTGCTACACTCCTGTTGAAGCCAAGATAGGCGGCTTGACCATTGATGGCCGGTTAGCTTCTTGGCGGCAATGTGTAGTCGGGAGTTCTGCTGGAGAATAATGCTGCTTCTACTTAACTTCTGGTGCAGTTGGCTGAATGACACGTGGGCCCAACAGGCCACATGTCAGTTATGCAACTGCACCTACAGTTAAGTCACTGAAGCTTTTGTTCGGCTCAGCGGACACAGGTGGGTAGCTTCGGTTAATTAATTATACCTCCAGTGCACCCCTTTTTAGTTGAAGAATGTATGAAATGTAATGAAATCTGGCATGTTTATATGAAATCCGACCGTGTATGAATGAATTTATTTTGATTAGTTCGAATTCCTGTATCACTCGCATTGGATGAACATGCAAAACAATATGTACTAGCATTATTCCCAGGGTGATCACCTCGTTTGCAGCAGTTTCAGATGTACTCCCTCCGGTCCTTTCTAGTCTACATACAAGTTTTGTCTGCAGTCAAAGTATCTCTACTTTGACCAATCTTATACAAAAAAGTATGCACTTTCACAATGTGCGAAGTAAAAAGGAACAGAAGGAGTACAAAGAGTTTGAGCAGGTTTTTAGCGTTTCTATACATTGCAATCAAACACACAGGCCTAGCAATTCATAGAGAACATTCAAAACAATCAATGATTATGCATCTCAGTGACTCACATGTCAGAGGCAATATTTACTTCACACACTACTAGGAAAAGGCCTACTAATGGCGCACTGGTTTTGCCTACTAATGGCGCATTACTAGTGCGCCATTAGTAGCACGCCACTAGTATTTCTTACTAATGGCGCACCACAGGTGCGCCATTAGTATCTGGTATACTAATGGTGCACCAACTAGTGCGCCATTAGTATGTAACAGCATGCACCATTAGTGTGCCTCCCGGGGGGGCCATACGTAAGCATGGCTTTGTCATACTAATGGTGCATTCTCTGTTGATGCGCCATTAGTATCCTTTGGCATACTAATGGCGCACCTGGTGGTGATGCGCCATTAGTATGAATATTTGGTTTTTTTCCTTTTCTGATTTTTGCGCAGGTTACAAAATATATTATTAGACAGAATATAAAATATATTATTAGACAGAATATAGACAACAGCACACAGCAACATCAGATTCATCGAATACAATAGAAGATTAGTCTCCGAATACAATTCATCATATTATTCTCTGAATTCAAAAGACCGAACAAAGAAAAAACATTACAAGTCTCAAGACCGCGAGTATCGAGTTTGTCTTCACATTACAAGTCGATATCGATCATCTGAACTACCATCACATAGAAGAGAGTTGTGGTCATCACGATGAGCATCATCGTGATCAAACTGGTCTTCATCCGGTTCCTCCAACGCTCCCTCCTCTCTCCCGCTAGATAGCGGGCGTATCTAGATTCGGCCTCCGCCCTAGTGGTGTGCCCTTTGTAACTATTACCGCTGAAACGGTGAACCTGTCTCCGACACTCCTCCCAGCCATTGTAGACTCCGCGAACCTTAGCCTTGTACACGACATACGACGGCATCTCTATGCACAAGCCAAACAACAGACAATACATAAGCAATATGTAAGTATGCAACAAAAGGATCAGAAGAGAAAAGCAAGACATTAATAGCACGATTCATGGTCCTACTAATAAATAGCATCGATTACATCTAAGTTGAACGACTGTCCAAACCAAAGAGACATACGAATTCATTAAAGTATAATTACAACATGAGCCAATCAATGTTTCAGAACTACACATCACTACTTTCGACTCGACTCATCGGACAGGAACGTGGATGAAGCCGCCGTCTGTCGTGATGGTCATGAAATCACGGTCGTTGTCACCTTGCATTTGTAGCATTTCATCTATCTCACTGTTGGATGGTTGATATCTGAGGAAGAGCTGCCCCGAGGTATGAAGGACATCTTGATCGATGATGTCCGCAAACTCCGACTGGATGTGAAAGAATTCTTGTCTGAGGTCCCCGTCCTGGACTGCCGACTAGCTCGCGGCCCAATCTTTGAGATTATCTGGTAGCAGAAGTTGATGATGGTCCCTTACGATCACCCACATGTGATGGAGGGCGTAGTAGGCATCCTTCTGACCGCCAGGCGGCTTCTTGACGTAGCAGAACTTTGTATTGTGTGAGAACATGTGCTTGCCGTACTTACGAACTGCCCTGGTGAAGGTGCCTCCAGATTTGGCGTAGGCAGGGAGAACATCATCAAGAACTTTCTTGACATCTGTGTAGTCTATTTTGGAGTTACGGTTTGGGTCTAAATACGTGGCCATGGAATATTTCGGGCTTAAGAGGATGAGTGTGCAATGTGTGTCACTACACAGAACACGGAATGTTAGAAAAAAAAGAACGATCGAAATCTAAGAAATCATATGTTACGGGGCGGTTAAGGGATGAATTACTCGGGAAAGTAAGCCACAAGGAAGTTATCCTTATCTGGGTTTGCCAGAATGATGCCTTCGAGGTGTGAACTCGTAACTTGGCAGTCCCCAGCGCTGCTCAAGTGCTTGGCACGCATGTAGAAGGGGTCGACTATCACGATGTCCAGGGTCTTGTCTCTAATGATCCGCATCTCCATACTTAGCGAAAATAGCCGAACGAAGGTGTAGTGCAGCGGATGAAGGTTAAACATAGCAAAGATGTCATCAAACCGCAGGAGGATCGTACCCCCGATGTCGCCATCCACAAAGCCCTTGCCCTCTGGCACCTTGGCCATGAAAACCGGGTATGCCACATCCTTCTCTCTGAGACGCCGCTTCTCCAAAGAAAGAACACTGTCGTGCAGACTCCGCATAGCACCGGTTGCAACATTCAGCATATTTGCCGGTAGCATCGCCCTACCCGCCACATGCACCCTCCTCGAGATATCCTTAGGTGAAGGTGGCCCGTCCTGAGCACGGATCAAACTCGGTGCCGGCTGGCTCGCACCGGCGCCCTTGTTAGTCTTTCATTTTCGTCCCTTCTTCTTGATCTCCTGTAATGGGACCGAGTTCTGCTCACAGACCGCCTTCTTGAGCGTGTTGGGGCTGATAATATTTTGCACCTCAGCTATCTGAGGCTCGGTGAAGGCGGGAGCTGGAGGCGTGTCCTGAGAACTGAACGCCAGACAACGCCTGTTGCAATTGGATTTCTCTGCCGTACCAGCTAGATCGCGGTCGTCTTGGTTGGGTTCTTGAGAAAGAGGCCCGCAGAACTCGTCAGCGTACCCATGTTCGGCAAGTACTTATCAATTTTGGTAAATGTACCGTCGTTGTTGTCGTCGCCGTCCGGATCCTGTGCCATAGGGTTGTCCGGATCCTGCGCCATAGGGATGTCCAGCAGGTCCGGTAGCGTTGCGGCGTTCTTGCCATGGCTTAGCGCCGGCACGACTAGAGGTCTTGTCTGTGGGTTGGTGTCCCCCGCCCCCATACGAATCTGGCTCTTCGGCCAAAGCAGGGGCCAGTTTACGCAGGTGCTGAGGCTCATCTCATCTTCTTCGTCGGCCCCAGCGGGTCGAATCGGAGGTAACAGCTCGTCGCAGCCTGGCAGCACCCGAACCACTTCAACCCTATACATTGTGGGTGGCATCGGATTACCGTGGAACATGGGGTTGCCCGGTTGAACGATTCTGCCCTTGGCGACATCGACCAACTTGGCGCCCACGAAATGCAGAAGAGTGCAAGGAACGTCGGCGGTGCCCTGTGAAAACATGTACAGGGCGTTAGGGATTCCCAGTCAAAGGCAAGGAGATGAAGTCATCGGCCGAGAGGCTTGGTTACCGTGATGCCGTCGAGATCGGCTAATGTCGAGGCACCACCAACGGCGGGCATGCAACTGACGGAGGGGGCACTTGCTGGCGAGGTGCCGGCCGGCGTACACCCGGGTGCATTAAGCTCCAATGCCCATGCCGGCGCCGGAGACACGAATACTGCCTCCGCCGGAGACACCAATGGCGCCGGCTGCGCGCTGTGCGAGTTGCTGGCCGTGAAGCTGGGAATCGGGGGAGGCCCCTGTTGGCCGCCCGCAATCCATGTCGTCAGCCCATGAATCAACGTAGGCACCATGGCGTTGAGCGTCGTTCCAAGTTGTTGTTGCACTTGCTCTTGGACAAGCTCCGGAATCCGCGCCACTTGTGCCTTGAGTTCTTCAACCTCGCGCGTCTGGCTTTCTGAGCTGGTCTTTTTCTCCTTCCGCACACCAGCGGTATAGTATGACTCCCATTTTGTGGAAAAGCCTTTGCCGGCCACACGACCAGCTGATGTCGGCTTAGTGAGCTTATCCTTGTTTTTTATTACGTTCAACGCCCTATTTAAAGGGGTGTCGAAAGGGGAGCTCTTAGACGACCCCGCGCTACTGCTTTCAGTGTCCTGCGAAAGGAACGTGAACCATTTAGAAATATTGGGGATTAATTAGAGTGCAACCATATGGAGCTAATTACGCGAGGGTGTATTCCTTACCAGAAGAAGCTCAAGCGCCCTGGTCTTCGGATCTGTGGTAAGCTCCTTTGTTATCGGGTCCTCCTTGTACCGGGCCCTGAAATAGTTCCTGGTCTGCTTGTCACCGCTGTATTTCTCGAAGCGGGGCGGTAGGCCTTGCTCGGCACGCTTCGCGTCCTCCTTGTCCCATATAGGCTTCGCCACTCTGTAACCGTGGGACCGAGTTTGTGTTCCCCTAAGTTCAACTCCCGCATTTCTTTCCCCCACTGACTTGATTCGGAGGTTGCACTGCTCTCGCACTTGATCTTGAACTCCTTGTACTCATCTTCGCTCATCAAAGGATATTTCGCCTTGATCTTCTCATAACTATCACCTTTACCAATCATTCTCTTCACCGCGCTTTTCCAAGTAGACAGGGCCGTGCTCATCCTCGTGAGGGCGGCACTGTTCACTTTATTCCCTGAGAGGCGTGTGTTTTCAAATTCGGCGGGGAACTTGCATCGTTCGTGCAGCTTTGTGAAGAGGAGGTTGCGCAAATTCCCTCGGTCCTTATGCCTAAGGTTCTCGGTGTTGATCGAGACGGTGCTTCGGAGAATGCACCCGAGCTGAAGCGAGTACCCCTTGACTATATGTTTGGGCTCCGTTGGATTCCCGTCGGAGTCCACTTGAGTGAATTCCTCCTTGAGGGTGCGGAGCGCATTCGGGCGCCGGTCCTTCCTTTGCTTCTTCAGTTGGCTGCCATCTGTAGTGGTGGCATCCTCGGCGGCACCATCAGTGGTGTCATCCCCGACGCCACTAGGGGTTGTGTAATCAGGATCGGTGTCTTCCGCGGCGTCCTCATAGCGGTGAGGTTGTTCCTCCATCTCCTGGGACAGCTCCCAGAATTTCTTGCCGCCCGAACCACCGGCCTCATCGTTGTGGGCCATGTTTCGCTCTAAATAGGAAAAAAGTTTGGTCAAAAAGTTGGTTATTGTCAAGGAACAAGATCATGGTCTCATCATTTAGGGTTTGTCGACACCGAGGCACCCTAAAAGACTAAGCTTTCATCATTTAGGGTTTGTCGACGCCGAGGCACCCTAAAAGCCTAAGCGTACATCATTTAGGTTCTCATCGACACCGAGGCATCCGGGGCAGCCAAGTTAAGTTTTCATCATTTAGGGTTTATCGATGCCGAGGCACCCTAGGTTGGGCCTAATCACTAGGCACTAATCACTTGGCTCTACTGCCACCTATGTTGGGTTTATCATCTAGGGTTTATTGATGCTAAGGAGAATTCTAAGTTGGGCCTAATCACTTGGCTCTATTGCCACCTATGGTTTAATGCAGGAAGAATAAAGGGGCACTTGATCCTACTTAATTAAGTACTAAGATACCCCGGCCCATGCATTATTGCAAGTACCCCATATATCCTATTTTTAGCAAAGTCATGCTAAAATTCACGGAAAATTTCAGCATGACCTTTGCTGAAAATAGGACATATGGAGTACCCGAATTTGCTGGAACGGAAGTTAATCGACATTCCGGCAAACTCAAGGGCCTCTCGGGGTACCTGCAAATTCATCACGACACGATGGTCGGAGACAAAACCCAGCAAACTAGCACCACAATGTGCCTCTACTTTCATATGGATGAAAAGGCCACAGACCATATGGTCCTCTGCTTTCATATGGACAAAAATCAGCTCAACTTATGTGAGCTTCCATTCCAGATCTAATAGCAGCAAGTTGTTCACTTGTACCTCAACTTATGTGAGCTGCCTTGAAGAAAAGAAATCTGCAGTGGCACATCTGCTCTCTGAATACATTGGCAAGAAACAAAACAACACCTAGTACCATCCATCTGCTATGGCCGTATCATGCAGTTTAACTAAGCACTAACAGGTAATTATATAACAGAAAACTTGGCGCATACGTGTCACTTAGCTTGGGCAAGCAACATACCTCGTAATCTTGGTTAGTCCAAACAAGCTATATGCTGAGCCTCAACTCACCACCTGCACATTTTACAGCACCCATGAAATTTTCACGATCAGGAAGAAAAACAGGGTTTTCAACTACTATATTCAGTTTCATGGCATCAGTTGAACAGTTGAAAAAGAACAAGCTTTATTTAAATATCTTGCTGCTAACAAACATAACTAATGTCAGTACTCAAAAAATAGAGTGACCACATAGGGAACAACCAAACTATTCACTTTTTATTTCTTCAGAATTGGACCAGACAGAGAACAACTCCTTGGAAGCAAACTTATATGAAAAGGTTCAGCAACTTGAAACGTAACTCTTATATGAAAATCTTCTGTATGATCAAGTAAGCAGAGCACATGTATATACCTGTATCACTGTCTTGGAGCCAACAAACGCCTCAATTTTTCTCCAACCGTGATCGAACCTGATTGCCTATGCTTCTTCTTTCACTCTCCTGCATAAAGTTATTGTTACTACCTAGGAGGGATTATATGCTTGTTTACGACTACTAATACCATTTTTTAATATAATCTTCATTCTCCTGCTATTTCTTTTCTTACAAGTGTTGATGCCATAGTGTCTCAGGTTCTTCCTAGTTAAAACATGTGATTTTGAGAAGGAATTTGCCCAATTTTCGCAGGGAGACAAAACTTACCTAAAAATTTGATATAACAAGTAGTCCATGAATTTATATTTCCTCTAGGCAAAGTAGAAGATATTATTTTGTTTTTCCTCTAAGGTAAAGGAAATAGCCATCACTTTGAAGTGTCTAATAGATGAAATAATGCATGAGTTAAAAAGATATGTGCAAGTGTCTGAAGGCATCCTGTGAAGCAGAGCTTCCAAATTGATCTTCTTGAAACATTGTTACTAGGTAAGGCTTAATTTCATATTTCTGCAAACTAAGGTAAACCAATTATTACATGCATAAATTTCTCATTTGGAGAAGCCAAGTATCAAAGGTTTCGAACCATGAGAATTTATTGCATTTTTCGGTGACAACACGGCTAGGAAAAAAAGACTCTGATACAGAGACTAATGACGCGATGCCCCCCTCCCTTAGAGGCATTATCACAAACACCTATCAAGCACAATCCTTTCACATGTAAACTTGAGCATGCTCTGGAAAAATCACGCAGCAAGCAAAAAATTGAACAGAGGATGCAAGAGGAAGGAGGGAGGGGGGATGAGGGAAGAGGGAGGAAGGACGAAGGAGTGGTGGCTACCTTCCTACAGACTGGTCGCCGGCGTAGCTCTGGGCGGCAGCGTTGCTGGGCAGGAGCGCCTGCTCCCGGGAGGGGGGCGCCGCTGGTGGGAGCGGCTGCTTGATGGGGGGAGGCGCTGCTGGGGTCTTGTACCGGAGGCAGGGCAGCGGAGGGTTTGGCCGGCTGGGCACGCCGCAGTGGCGGGCCGGCAGCGGTGGCGGCGGCTAGGAACCCTAGCTGTCGCGCTCGGGAGGGAGGTTGACGCAGGCGGGGCCGCGGGGGGAGGGGGACAGTGAGGGCGCGGGCCCGGGCGGAGAGGGGACGGTGAGGGAGGTGGTCGGGTGTGCCGGGGGAAGCGAGCACGGCCGGGGACGGCGAGGACGGGGGAAGTGGTGGGCGGTGGTGGTCAGGCGCGTGTGAGACGAGGCAGGGGAGGGATTAGAGAGAAATGGAGATTGGAGATTTTAGTGTGGGGGGAGGCTTAGCAATGGCGCACCACCTAGGGGTGCACCATAAGTACATCCATAGCAATGGCGCACCACCGAGGGGTGCGCCATAAGTAATTTAATCTAGCCCGACTTGTCAGGTTATATACAACCTAACCCTATCTACAATAGACCCTGCCCACTAGCCCGACTGGCCAATACGCAGCACACACACCAGGAGATCCTGGGTTCGATTCCCAGGCTCCCCAATATTTTTTTTATGCATTTTAAATCCTGTTTGATATTTATTTGTGTTTAAATATGTTCAAACTTGTTTAAATCATAACAGTAATATTTTTTATAAAAATAGTAATAACCCCCCAGGGGTGCGGGGGGCCGGGTGCTCATCGGCGGTGGTGGAGCGGGCGAGGGTTGCGGTGGGTCGTCGGCGGCGGTGGAGCTAGCTAGCGGGGGAGGGTGCGGGTGGGATCGAGATCGAGATGGAGGGGAAATCGAGATCGAGATGGAGGGGGATCGAGATGAAGTGTCCTCATGAATTCAAAAAGTGCCCATGAAATTTAAAAATATTCATGATATCAAAAAGTGCCCATTAAATACAATCGAGAAATGAAGACTACGATTTAAATACAATCGATCTGAGCTAGCTATCTGTTCACAATCTTCTTGCCCTTCTTTTTCACAAATGGAGTTCTTCTTTGGAACGGACGTCCTTTAGGTAGGGTGGTCCTGCTTCTTCTTGTGGTGTGTGTTGCTACTTCATCGTCGTCGTCATATTCGATCTTCGGGTCGCCGTACTTGTCGAAGTCTTGCTCATTGGCTACTCCATCCATTCCAATGATCTTCCTTTTGCCTCTCCTCACGACAACACGACTGGGCTTTGACGGGTCGGTAATGAAGAAGCATTGGTCCACTTGGGAAGCCAGTACCCATGGCTCATTTTTCGCGGTGACGTTTGCGCCCGCGGTCTTGGATTTGGCTTCGGGTATAACCATGGTGGTGAAATACTGGTCTTCTTTTAGGACGCTCTTGGCCCATCTGACACGGAACATCGGGACCTTCTCTCCAGCGTAGCTCAGCTCCTAGATCTCCTCGATCCTTCCGTAGTATCTGTCCTTGTCGTTGCCGGTGTAGAATTCCATCATTACCCTGGAGTTCTGATAACCATCGCTCTTCATGTCCTTGTCCTCGGTGTAGAATGTGTAGCCGTTGATATCGTACGCCTCATAGGTCATCAGGTTGTGCTCGGCGCCGTGTGACAAGGCGAATATGAGTTGTTCTTCCACGGAAGAATCCTCATGTAAAGGGTACGACAGAAGCTTCTGCTTGAACCAACGCGTGAAACATGAGTTGTGCTCTTTGAGTATATCTCCGTCCGTCCTCTGGTGGCCTCGGTCATTGTACGTCTTCTCAATAAAGGTTTTGTGCTCTACCACCCAAGGATCGACCACATCTATGTGTTGTAGTGCGACTAGGTTTGCTCTTTCAAAGTCGGCGAGTCGACCCTCGAAGTAGACATGCATTTCGCCGCGACCCTCACGGTGACCCCATCCAGCGAGCCTGCCGAGGTGCCTGTTGATGGGCAGACCAACGGGGTTCTCGATGCCTAGATAATTCGTGCAGTAGGAGATGCACTCTTCGGTCAGAAAGCCCCTGGCTATACTTCCCTCTGGACGTGACATGTTGCGAACGTATCCTTTGATGACACCATTCATCCTTTCGAACGGCATCATGCTGTGCAGGAACGTCGGCCCGAGTTGGATGATATCCTCCACGATATGGACCAGCAGATGCACCATACCGTCGAACAATGCGGGCGAGAAGTACATCTCAAGCTCGCATAGTATTACCACGATCTCTTCCTGTAGCCTTCTGAGTTGCCTCACGCCAATCGACTTCCGAGAGATGACGTCGAAAAAGTTGCATAGGCCAAATAGCGTTTCACGGACGTGCGTGTCCATGATCCCACGGATTGCAACTGGAAGTATCTGCGTCATCAGCACGTGACAGTCGTGAGACTTCATCCCACTGAACTTCTGCTTCGCTGGGTCTAGGTATCTGCTTATCTTCCCTGCGTAACCGTAAGGAAGTTTTACTCCTAGGAGGCAGGTGAAAAACTGCTCGATCTCCTCCTGACTTAGAGTGAAGCACGCGGGAGGGTAGTCATTTCTGGTCTTCTTGGCCTTTTTGCCTTTGCGACGACTTTTTGTGTCCTGCTTCGCCACATCATCATCATCATCATCATCATCATTAGCATGAAGCTCCTGCCTGATGCCCATTGATTTCAAGTCTGCCCTTGCTTTCGGCCCATCTTTGGTCCTCTCTGGCATGCTGAGCAGGGTACCAAGCAGACTCTCACACACGTTCTTCGTGATATGCATGACATCAAGGCTGTGAGGCACACGGTGGATCTTCCAGTACGGCAAGTCCCAGAAAACAGACCACGTTTTCCAGTACGGCAGCGGCTCTGGCGCCTTTCGCTTCTTTCCCAGCTCTGGCGCCTTTTGCTTCTTTCCCGGCAGTGGGCAGTCTTTCCAATTTTTCAACAGCTCGTCTATTTCCTCGCCGCTCCTCGTACACGGGCATTTTCGGGGTTCGGTTTCACCATCGAACAGATCCTTGCGTTTCCTCCACGGGTCATCATTGCGAAGTCACCTTCGATGTCCCATGAACACGGTTTTCGAAGACCCGGGATCTCTATCTAGCTGGCGATACGTTGTGTCATCCATGCACCTTACGCATCCAGAAAATCCGTGGACTACCTGCCCCGCGAGATATCCGTAACCGAGATAGTCGTGCACCGTCGTGAGCAGTGTGGCTCTCATAGGGAAATATTCTTTCTCTGCGGCGTCCCACGTATTGGCTGGCGTTTTCCACAGCGTGTCTAGCTCCTCCTTCAGCAGCCCCAGATACAGATTGATGTCGTTCCCTGGTTGTTTCGGCCCTTCAATTAGCATACTCATGTGAATGTACTTCCTCTTCATGCACAACCAGGGGGGAAGGTTGTACATCCACACAAACACAGGCCAGGTGCTATGTGTGCTTCTCTGGCTGCCAAACGGATTGACCCCATCGGTGCTCGCGCCCAGCACGATGTTCCTTGGATCCTTCCCAAATTCTGGGTATTCGAAGTTCAACGCTTGCCACTGGCTCGCATCCTTAGGGTGACTCAGCATCTTGTCTTTTTTATTTATCTCCGGATCATTTCCGTCATCTTCCCGCTTCTTCTCCTCCCTATCCGCGTGCCAACGCAGGAGCTTTGCTACCTTAGGGTCCGTGAAATACCGCTGCAGACGAGGAGTGATCGGAAAGTACCACACCGATTTTCGAGGAGCTTTCTTCCTCTTCTTGTATCGAGTGACGCCGCACACCGGACATATGGTAGACTCCGCGTGCTCGTCCCGATAAATGATACAATTGTTCATGCACACATGGTATTTCACGTGCGGTAAATCCAGAGGACACACGATTTTCTTCGCCTCCTCGAAACTGGTCGGGCACTTGTTCCCCTTGGGAAGACGTTCGTGCCAGAATGACATGTTCTCGTCGAAGCATGCGTCGGTCATTTTGTGTTTTACCTTCATCTCCAGAGCCATGAGCGTTACTTTCAGGCGGGTATCCTCAGGCCTGCATCCTTCATACAATGGAGTAACCGCGTCTATCTCCAATTGATCCATCTTGGCTTTCTCTCGGGCGGCAGCTCTTGCGTTATCCGTCTACTTGAGAAGCAGCTCTTGAATATGAGGGTCCTGCACCCAGCCTCCATCGTCGTCTGCTCCGGCATCTTCATCTTCATGATCATGCCATTCGTCTTGATCTTCCTCATCATCATGTACGACATCTTCTACATGATGACTGTGTACAGCATCACCGTCGTGATAATGTCCTGGAGATTCTTCGTCTTCTCGCCCGCCCACGCCGCGGTGGTACTTGTCTTGTTGCCCTTCCTCATTTCTTGCCCGGCCCCGGCCATGGACGACTTCATAGTCATCTTCATTACCTTGCCACCGATAGCCATCCATGAAACCACGCAAGAGCAGGTGGTCCCGCACCAGCCCGGAATCCGGGTCCGCAATAAGGCTCTTCAGCTTGCATCTTCGACACAGACATCTTTTCTCCGTCTCGTTCTTTTGAAGCATCTCGGCCTTCGCGGAGCTCAAAAACCTATTCACGATGCCTTCAGTCATCGTGCGGACCATGGTTGCCTGCGGGGTAGAGCAAAACGATATTTTAGAACCAAGAAAAAATTTGGCATGACCTTCCCTAAAAATAGGACCAAAAAGAATGCATAGTGCCAAAATTCTCGCCGAAACGGAAATGAATCAAAACATTCAGGCAAAATATTGCCAACTATCGCATTTCAAATACCGGTACCTTCAAACACAAACATATATGCAACACCACAAACACATGCAACACCACAAACATACATAGATCTAGCTAGGCCACAAAAGTGCATGTGCACGTTGTTGGAGCGAGCTAGGGAGAAAAAAAGTAGATCTACATCATGAAGATAGCTTTCCCCTTACTTACCTATCAAAAAAAGGTAATTTCACCACTTAATTTTGATGAATCTATGGTGGAAATGAGGTGAGGAGGAGGAGGCAGCCAAAAGCTTGGAGAAGGAGGTGGAGGGAATGAAGTGGGGAAAGTGAGTGGGTAGGTGTGGGGCTGTCCAAAATATCTTGTTGGGGTCCCAGGTTACTAATGGCGCACCACAAGGAAATGCGCCATTAGTAACCCTGGTTACTAATGGCGCACCTGCAGGTGGTGCGCCATTAGAAGTTTTGTAAAAAAGTAAAAAATATAAATATATATACTAATGGAGCACAGTGTAATAGTGCGCCATTACTAGTTTAAACTAGTAATGGCGCACTGTGAAACGGTGCGCCATTAGTAGTTTTGCAAAAAAAAAGAATAAGAAAAAAATTACAGTAATGGCGCACTCTCTGCCTGGTGCGCCATTACTAGTTAGAACTAGTAATGGCGCATTGTCGACCTGATGCGCCATTAGTATGTATGGAAAAATGGAAAAAAAAAATAATACTAGTGGCGCACCCTGTTTCTGGTGTGCCATTAGTGTCTTCCACACTAATGGCGCATCACCAACAGGTGCGCCATTAGTATATAGTAGTGGCGCACTACTTCCCTGGTGCGCCATTAGTATCAATCCTATCTATAGCCCTTTTCCTAGTAGTGACAACTAAAGAATAAAGAAAAAATTGATCGATGCTGCTGACAGCAAGGGTGTCCCATTCGAAAATATCAAACGCATGTCTTGCTAAAATCAATGAGCAAAATTTGACAAGGTTCTCCCATTCCAAAATATCAAATGCCTACGATTGTGGAATGGGCAGGGTTGGCCATCAGTTTAGACATTGACATGACACCTCGTGCTAAATAAACCATTTGTTCATTTTGTGCAGTTCCACCAAAATCAACCAAATTCGCGCATAGCTTGTATGATTTCGCCCTTATATGTTGCAATGCCTTGAACTTATCGGCACCTCCTTTCTTGTGGTGGAAATGAATGATTCGGTGTATTCATGAACATTTTGTGCAGTTCCCATTGAAATCAAGCTGAGCACCCCTGTTTGCACAAATACAAAAAAGTTATTAGTATCAAGCAAACTGTACCATGAATTGACAGTTTCAACAGGCACATACACTACTGGAATCAGCTAGTTTGCCATCTGCCAGTTCTTTGCCGTCCGCTAGCGGACGGCAAAGAAGCTCTTTGCCATCAGCTTCCAAAAAGCAGACGACAAAGAACTGGCTGATGGCAAAGACCAAGTTTGCCATCAGCCAGTTCTTTGCCGTCTGCTAGCGGACGGCAAAGATTCTTTGCCATCGGCTAGCGAACGGCAAAGAGGGAGGGGCCCCACTGACGAGCTGCAAAAAAACCCTAATGGGCCCCCTCTTTGCCGTCCGCTAGCGGACGGCAAAGAGCAAGAAGGCGGACGGCAAAGGGTGGCGGACGGCAAAGAGGAAGGCCCCACGTAACGTTAACGGGGCCGCGCCCCACACCCCCCTCTCTCTTTCTTTCTCTCCCACCTCAACCGCCCCGTCGCACCACGCCCCGCCGCCGCCCCAGCGCCCCCCGCCGCCGCCCCAGCGCCCCCCGCCGCCGCCCCGGCGCCCCCCCGCCCCGCCGCCCCCACCGCCCTGCCGTCTGGGCGCCGCCACGCCCCGGTGCCCCAGCACCTCCGCGCCCCGCCGCCCCCGGCCGGGCCCGGCGCCGCCGCCCCAGGCCGCCCCCCCCGCTCCTCCGCCGCCCCAGGCCGCACCGCCCCCCTCCTCCACCCTGCAGGTGATCTTCTTCCTTTTTTTCCTTTTTTCTGTTTTTTTAGTTTTAGGTTTATGTTTAGTTAGTTTAGTTTTAGTTTTAGGTTTATAGGTTTAGTTTTAGTTTAGTTTTAGGTTTAGATTTAGTTTTTTTCTTTTTCTGTTTTTTTAGTTTTAGTTTTAGGTTTAGTTTAGTTTTAGGAAAGAAGAAAAAGAGAAAAAGAGGAGATAGGAGAAGAAGAAGAAGAGGAGGAGGAGAAGAAAAAAGAAGAAGAGGAAGGAAGAAGAAGAAAAAGAGGAGAGGAGGAGAAGAAGAAGAGGAAAAAGGAAAGGAGGAAGAAGAAGAAGAAAAAAGAGGAGAGGGAGAAGAAGAAGAGGAAAAAGGAAAGGAGAAGAAGAAGAAGAAGAAGAAGAGAAGGAAAAAAGGAAGAAAAGGAAAAAGAGGAAGAAGAAGAAAAGGAAAAAAACCCGACCCGACACGGTACCCTGACCCCGACCCGGCACCCCGACACGACACCCCGACCCCGAGACACCCCGACCCCGAGCCCCCGACACCCCGACCCGACCCCGACCCCGACCCCGACCCCGACACCCGACCCCGACACCCCGACCCCGACCCCGACCCCCCGAGCCTGACCCGACACCCCGACCCCGACCCCGACACCCCGACCCCCGAGCCTAACCCGACACCCGACCCCGACCCCGACACCCCGACCCCCACCGACCGACACCCCGACCCGACCTACACCCCGACCCCCCGACCCCGACACCACACCCCGACCCCGAAACAACACCCCGACACCGACACGGCACTACCCCGACATCGACACGACACCCCGACCCCCGACCCCGAAACAGCACCCCGACCCCGACACGGCACCCCGACACCGACAGGACACCCCGACCACCGACACCTCCCGAAAAGGTGTTCTTTGGCCTTCCAGAGGCCGACGGGGTCATATATTTGTGAATTATTAGTTAGGTCATATATTTTTCGATTTTGTTATGAAAAACATCATATATAATTGTGTTGATCGTGTAGTTTTAAATGTGCAGTTGTTTCATCGCTGCGAGGTTTGGTGTTCGACGACCTCGCCGTGCGTTTGACGAGCTCTGCCCCTTCGTTCGTGGGTGAGCACAAATGACAAGTCCTCCTCCCCCATTAATTATTTGATCTATTCCGATGAAACTTGATAGCTAGCTATATATGTGTCTTGAATCATCAGTATGCGTAACCAATATGTGTCTCCCGTTCGAAAGCGTCATAGTTATAAATATGCATGCATTTGCATATTTATAACCTTGATTCTTTCGAATTGTCCAACGCTATCCATGGACAGCCCGAGTATGTGTAGATTGGGTTCGTTTTCCCATATGCTTTGCTCCGGATCCGACGCATATATTTCGTCAGTGCCTCCCCTGTTGTTCTCCGGGTACACATCCTCTCTGTTTATTGCAGAGACGTGTATCAGGAGAACAGCGGGGAGGTGCTGCCGAAATTTTGCGTCGGATCCGGAGCATAGCATGGGAAAATAAACCCAATCTACACATACACGGGTGGGATTAGGACCTATCATTACCTATTAGAGTGTAGGTTGCATGGACGTAATAAAATTGACAAAGTAGATCAACTGATGAATATATACATGGTGAATTACATATATAATTGTTGTGTGTCCAGTAGCTCTGAAAGTCAAGATGAGTGACCGTGCTTGGATGTATACCGGTCACACTGGTCAGAACAAATGGAGCGCTGAATGGTTCACAAAAACTAAGGGGTTTGTGCAAGCCGCATTTGCAAATGGCCAAAAGAAAACCTGGTGCCCCTGTTTCCGGTGCGGCAATTGGGAAAAGAAGACAGAGGCTGAAATGGGCAAACACCTGCAGAAGAGTGGTTTTACGCCCGATTATACGGTGTGGACATTTCATGGTGAGTCTGCCCAACGTGACCGAGCTGAGGTGGATCGTCGTCGCACCGACGAGCATGGTACCGGGATGGAAAACATGGTGCAAGGCTATGATGATGCTCGGGATTCGGACGAGGAGATGGAGGAATCTGCAAAGGCCTTCAATGAAATGTTGGAGTCTTCGAAACGTCCGCTCCACGAGCACACTGAGCTTTGTCAGTTGGATGCCATCTCACAAGTAATGGCTCTGAAGGCTCAGTTCAACTTGGGCAGAGAATGCTATGACGCAATTATGACAGTATTTGGACGCTTTCTACCCAAAGGCCATGTAATGCCTGCAAACCTGTACCAGTCGGACAAAATCCTCCGTGCACTGAAGATGCCCTATGAGAAGATACATGCCTGTGAGAAAGGATGTGCCTTATTTAGGCTTGACTATGCGGACTTGAACTATTGTCCCATTTGCAAGTCTTCCAGGTATATTGTGGTAGACAACGGTATGGGTGAGAAGACACAGACCAAAATCCCCGTTAGTGTTCTTCGGTATATGCCAATCGTACCAAGACTTCAACGTCTTTTCATGGTCGAAGAGACGGCCAGACAGATGACATGGCACAAAACAGGCAAAAGAACCGAACTAGATGCAGATGGGAATCTGATGATGGTACACACATCGGATGGTGTTGCGTGGAAAAAGTTTGATGAATACATGCTGACAAAGCGGCAGATCCGAGGCATCCTCGAGTCGGCATCAGCACGGATGGGTTCAGTGTGTTTGGTATGACGGCAGCCCAATACAGTTGTTGGCCCGTATTTGTCTTTCCACTCAATCTCCCCCCCGGACAGATTATGCAAAGAAAGAACATTTTCCTGACGTTGATAATTCCAGGACCCAACTATCCGGGCAAAAATATGAATGTGTACATGCAGCCGCTTAAGGACGAATTGCAAGAAGCCTGGGATAATGGGTTCAAGACATACGACGCCTTTAGCAAACGGAACTTCATAATGCGTGTCTGGTACATGTACTCGACGCATGACTTGCCGGCGTATGCGCTATTCGTTGGCTGGTGTGTGCATGGAAGGTTCCCGTGCCCCACATGCAAGGGAGCTCTTGAGTTTCGTTGGCTTCAGGCCGGTCGCAAGTTTTCTTGCTTCGACATGCATAGACAGTTCCTGGATCCTCGCCATAAGTTCAGGAAAGACAACTGCCCACACAACATCGACGTGATGCACACTGAGAAGAATATCGCCGAGGCACTTTTTGGTACATTGTTCGGCATAGATGGGAAGTCAAAGGATAATACTAAGGCTAGAGTCGATCTGGAGGCGCTATGTGATAGGCCGTTACAAAACATGAAAGAACCGAAAGGAAAGCAGAACTGGACGAAGCCAAAGGCATGGTTCAATCTTGGAAGGCCAGCTATGAGGGAAATTCTCTTGTGGGTGCAACAGCAGTTGATGTTCCCCGATGGGTATGCAGCGAATCTAAAGAGGGGAGCGAATCTTGATAAACTGAAGATATTTGGTCTCAAGAGTCATGATTGGCACATATGGATTGAGCGGGTAATGCCGGTGATGTTGCGTGGCTTCATCCCTGAGGATGAATGGCTAGTACTGGCAGAACTCAGCTATTTCTTCCGTGTTCTTTGTGCGAAAGAACTATCGCCTGGCGTGCTAGAAGAAATGGAAGAGTTGGCGCCGGAGTTGATCTGCAAGTTAGAGAAGATCTTTCCACCGGGCTTCTTTAATCCAATGCAGCATTTGATTTTGCATCTCCCGACCGAGGCAAGATTGGGGGGGCCCGTGCAAAATCGTTGGTGCTACCCAACTGAGAGGATGCAGAAGACGCTTCGAGAAAAATGTAAAAATAAACGTAGAATTGAAGCATCGATGGCTGAGGCATTCATCACAGAGGAGGCGGCAAACTTCGTAACAGCGCACTACGAAGCCAAAAATCGTCATTTGCATAATCCGAAGCCTCGGTACAATGCTGACGAGCCTAAAAAGGGTGGATCCAACCTCAGCCTATTCAAAGGGAATCTCGCACCAGCTAGTGTTTCACATCCAGTATCTTTGGATAACGAAGAATGGCGGACCATTTCGTTGTATATCTTCAACAACCTGATAGAAGTGCGGCCGTACATCGAGTAAGTTCTCGGTACATTGTTTCGCAACTTCTATTTCCTTTGAACTACTCTTATTCCTGGATATGTCATACAGTCGATACGTCACCATATTCTCGTATGGAGCGGAGATCCAAAAGGATTCTGTCGAAGAGTATGAGCTTCTCGCAAAGCAAGGAGGTGGCTATCCCGGTTTCATCTCTTGGTTCAAAAAAATGGGTATCTCTTGGTTCATCTCTTGGTATCCCGAATTGAGACAAGTCGCTAATGGTTTTGACTATAAGGTCCGTTCATTTGACAAGTACGACATCAACGGGTATCGCTTTCGTACCTATGGCAAAGAGCTATCTATGGCCGACCGAAAGTCTACAAATTGTTGTGTATCTGCTATCGGCGAAGGAGGTACCGAGTATTATGGGAGAGTTGAAGCAATTTATGAACTTCTGTTCTATGGTGAAAACCCACCGAATGTCGTAGTCTTCAAATGTTATTGGTTTCAGCCGAAGGAGACTAGAAGGACTCATGAACATATAGGGCTAGTTGAAATCAACCAAAGCACTCATTTAGATGTTCCTGATGTCTATATTATGGCTCAACAGGCGACCCAAGTATTCTATCTACCGTGGGCCTGCCAAACTAATCCAAATCTGAAAGGTTGGGATGTCGTTTATGAAGTGCCGCCACGTGCTAGACTTTCTCCCCCAAAGGAAGAGGATTATGAACCTCACATTAACCCAGACACATATGAAGGAGAATTCTTCCAAGAGACACGTCTTTCCAAAAAGCGTTTCAAGAACCGCTATACTTCACCCCAAAACATTGAAGTAGACAGCGACAATGAATCCGACATCACCCCAGAGGAGGAACAAGAAGAGCCGGAACAAGAAGAGGTTACTGCTGCGGATGACCTGTCAATGCTTGACCGATTACGTCAAGGTGGCCTTGCACATGTTGATGCCAATGAACCCTATGAGCCCGTCATTGATTATAGTGATGATGATGATTATGCATTTATTGATGATACTGATCGAGATTATTAGTAGTGTCAGGTATTACATTTTTTTATGTTGTACTTGATGATGATACACTTAAGTGATACACATATTATTATTCATGTCGGTCTTTTTTTATGTTGTACTAATTTCGTTTACTGTTTGTCATGGCAGGTGTTGAAAGATGGTGGGCGCTGGTCGGGAGCATGGTCTGAGGTTCCATTCCAGACGCACCTCTCCGCCGCGTTGCTGGACAGTATGGCCACACCGCCGGGCCCTTCTTCGTCGACCGCGGTGCCCAGCAGGGGACGAGGTAAGAAGAAGAGAGGAGGTGGAGCACGTGGTCGCGGGAGAGGAGGTAGGGTGACTGCTACGGCGCCTTCCTCGCCGCCACCCCCAGGTGTTTCACCCGAGCACGTGACTGCTAGGGTGGACTCGTCCGAGGAGGAGGCTACACGGACTCCGGTCCACGAGCCTCGGTCCACGGTCTTTGGGCCCACGAGCCTCGGGTCTCTGGCCTTCGGCCCACGAGACCCCGGAGGAGCACACGTCTGGATGGGGTACCTGGCCGGATCAGCCCAGGAGCCGAGTGGCCATGTGTGATGATGGCGGGAGCCGACTGATATTGAGGAGGAGGGGGGCACGTCTACCAGCGTGGTGTACACGGCTCCCGTCCGTGCCGGTGACCCGCGAGCAGAGGTGGTTGATTTTCCCTGATGGGGGATACGAGTGCATTTAATATTTTTGTACCTTCTGCATTCATGTTTCTTCAAATAACTAATGCGTTGGCCTTGTCATGCTGCAGGGGTTGGGACCACCATCATAGTGTCCGCCGGCCCAACTCCGTCCTTGGAGTTCTTTGCCGGCAAAACTTCCCGGGGTTTGTCACGTTGCCTGGTGAGGGTCGGCTTCCAGAGCTTGGATTGAGCTGGGAGCACTACGTGGCTGCCCCGGCCCCGCCGGATGAGATTATCGACGGTGTCGTGTGCGACACGAGGGCAGACATGGTGATCAGAAAGTTCTGGGTAATTTCTCCTTTACACATTTAAAAATATTCAACTAGCTAGTTATTAATTGTACTAATCAATATTGTCTCATTTGATTGCAGACATTCTACAGGTGTGAGGAGGGATACGAGGAGGACGCGGCACATGTTATCGAGAACGTCTGCAAGCGCCTACTCCAGAACTTACGGCACGAGGCTCGGGTGCAGGCTGTTCGAGACTACTACGCCTTGCGTGGTATCAAGAAGACCAAGCCGGCGTGCCGCGATAAGTTCCTGAGTAAGGAGCAGTACATGAAGGTAATTCTTAAGGCCTTCTCTACTTAAGTTCCTTCATTTAGTAATTCTTAGCCGTAGCGCTCAAGTTTCTATTTGCTAACTTAGGCGCCTCCGAGATGGTGTGCGGATCGGATGGATTGTTGGGAGGTGTTGGTCGATGAGTGGTGCTCAAAACAATGGCTAGCCCTCCACAACGAGGCCAAGGACAAACGTGCCCAAATGGAAGGTGTGCCACACCATCAAGGCAGCTCCAACTTATATCAGTTCGGGCGCAACTGGGTATGTGGTTTGCTTCATGATTCATGCAATTCATTCATCATGCTAGCTTGAGCCCTTTAATTACTAATTTTCATTGTTTCTCTCTTTCAGGCACGCTACAATAAGGCGGATAAGGTGCCAGAGGTGTACGACCTGTATGCCATGGCCCACACTGCCTCTTTCAAGAAAGTCAAGGCTTTCTCTCAGTCTGACCTCGATGATGCAAACAACTTCACCAACATCTCCTCCCACAACAAGCTCGTGAGATATAGAGATGAGGGGAAGGCGAGGAAAGGGGAGGACTTTAACCCGAGCCAGGGTCCCATTGATCCAGAGCTGTTGATGATATCTGGTGGCGGGAGGTCCCATGGCTCCATAGCCATTGGAGATGGACTTATCCGTTGTCCTAGCACTCTCCCGGAGATCAAGGCGCGCCAGTCGAGCTCCGCTCCTGAGATAAGGCCTCGTGAACGGCCAGTGCAACTCGCCATCAAGGTTAGTGATACGTACTCAGTTATCTTTCTCCATTACATTGTGTGCGCTTCCATCAATGATTACAAATGGTCATGTGAGTGGTGTTGCAGGCTGCTATACAGAGTGAGAGAGATAGAACGGAGAAACTTCTGGCGGAGGCGGCGGAGAGGCAGCGGGAGTTGGAGGAGAGGACGACAAAGATGATGGAGGAGGAGAGGGCACGGAATGACATGCAGGCAAGGGCCATGTACGAGCTCCTTGTGGTAAGTTTCTTCTGCAGATTAGCCAAAACATTCATGTAGTGTTTGTCTCATTACTAACTAGTATGACTGAGTCGTCAAAACCAAATGTGCAGTCTGTGTGCGAGAAGACAGGTCAGACCGCTCCGCCGATGCCAGTGATTGCTCCTGGGACCACGGTGAGTTTTATTGAATGGACATTACTTGCTAGTCTTAACATTTGAGTGTCATCATGCTAACAAGACATTGGAAATGATCTTTGGTGCAGCGTAACTCCAGACAAGCATCTCACGATCCTTCTCCAGCTACCGACACGAGCCACCCTGCTCCTACACCTCCTGGATCTTGGTAAGTTTATCTGGTGTTTTGCTTAACACATGCATAAAGACCTAGACTTAGCTTTATTTCCTCCAATGCTTACCATAATGACCTGGACTTAGCTTCTTCACCTCCAAAATGACTTAATAAGCTTACTGACCTCCAAAACCATCCATTTTACCTAAGTTAGCTCTAAAACAATCTGTACTTAGCTTACTTATGTCAAAAATTGCATAATTAGCTTAGTTAGCTCATAGACGATCCATTTTACCTAAGTTAGCTCTAAAATGACCCATTTTACCTAGGTTAGCTTATAAATGATCCAGTTCATCCAAGTTAGCTCAAAAATGACCCATTTTACCTAGATAAGCTCCTAAATGATCCATTTTACCTACGTTAGCTTTAAAATGACCCATTTCACCTAGGTAACTCCAAAATGACCAATCTTACCTAGGTTATCTCATAAACGATCCATTTCAACTAATTTAGCTCATAAACGATCCATTTCACCAAGTTAGCTAAAAACGATCCATTTCACCTAAATTAGCTCTTAAATGATCCATTTCACCTAAGTTAGCTCAAAAAGATCCATTTCAACTAAATTAGCTCATAAATGATCCATTTCACCTAAGTTAGCTCAAAAATGATCCATTTCAACTAAGTTAGCTCATAAATGATCCATTTCACCTAAGTTAGCTAAAGAACGATCAATTTCACCTAAATTAGCTCTTAAATAATCCATTTCACCTAAGTTAGCTCAAAAAGATCCATTTCAACTAAATTAGCTCATGAATGATCCATTTCACCTAAGTTAGCTCAAAAACGATCCATTTCAACTAAGTTAGCTCATAAATGATCCATTTCATCTAAGTTAGCTAAAAACGATCCATTTCACCTTAGTTACCTAAAAAACGATCCATTTGACCTTAGTTAGCTCATAAATGATCCATTTCAACTAAGTTAGCTCATAAATGATCCATTTCACCTAAGTTATCTAAAAAACGATCCATTTCACCTAAATTAGCTCTTAAATGATCCATTTCACCTAAGTTAGCTCAAAAAGATCCATTTCAACTAAATTAGCTCATGAATGATCCATTTCACCTAAGTTAGCTCAAAAACGATCCATTTCAACTAAGTTAGCTCATAAATGATCCATTTCACCTAAGTTAGCTAAAAACGATCCATTTCACCTTAGTTACCTCAAAAACGATCCATTTCACCTTAGTTAGCTCATAAACGACCCATTTCAACTAAGTTAGCTCATAAATGATCCATTTCACCTTAGCTAGCTCTTAAACGACCCATTTCAACTTAGTTAGCTCATATATGATCCATTTCACGTAAGTTAGCTCATAAATGACATACTCTTCTTGTTCTACTCTTCTTCTTGTTCTACTCTTCTTGTTCTACTCTTCTTGTTCTAGTCTTCTTCTTGTTCTACTCTTCTTCTTGTTCTACTCTTCTTGTTCTAACTTTCTTATTTTTCATTTTGCAGATTTCATTCACTTGACGAAAGCTTGCATAGATGGAGTGCTCCTTATCCATTTCTCTGTTTCTTTTGTATCGTTGAACTATGCATGTATCGTTGGATGAAACTATTGTAATATATATGGTTGGGTGCCTCTATGTTGAACTTGTTATGTATGATGGAACTATGCATGTAATATATATGGTTGGATGATGAAGTTATGTGTTGGATATCTTATATGTTTGCTCTGTAATGGCCTTTTGAAATATATCTATATATGTCATATATATTTGTGATGAAAATTGTTTGATTTAATAAAAAACAGATAAAAGAGCCAATATGCAGGCTCTTTGCCGTCTGCCACCGACGGCAACGGGCTCTTTGCCGTCTGCCACGGACGGCAAAGAAGACACGTGGCATCCAGCTGTGCTTCCTGGGAGCTGACCCATTTGGTCAGTTTGCCTACAGTGGCAGACGGCAAAGACTTTGCCATCAGTGGCAGACGGCAAAGACTTTGCCATCAGTGGCAGACGGCAAAGAACCTGCACTTTGCCATCAGTGGCAGACGGCAAAGAACCTGCCATGTAGTGACGTGTAGATGACATCATACGGCGGACGGCAAAGACCCTAGCAATTTTGCCGTCAGCGGCGGACGGCAAAGGCCTGCCGTTAGCCACTTAACGGACTGACAGCGCAATTATTGCCGTCCGCCGCGGACGGCATAGGGCCTTTGCCGTCCGCCGCCAGGAAGCAGACGGCAAAGTAGCTGTTTACCGTAGCCTACTTTGCCGGAGCCTTTTGCTGTCTGCGGTTGACGGCAAAGGCCTTTGCCATCCGCCGTTCATGCCTTTGCCATCCACCGTGGCATACGGCAAAGTAGCTGATTCCTGTAGTGATACATGGTCGATGTAGAGCACACTTTTAGAAAAATGGAGCTCACCAGAAAGAATCCTAGAACAACATTGTACTCGCGCATCACAGCAAAAAAATGGAGATTTTTTCAGTCCTTCTGAGCTGAAGTTAGTTTGGTCTTGTGGGGAGTAATGTAAGCATCCTTCAACTGCTCCTTCTAATGATAAGATAGACAGGGCTTCTTCATCCTGGCATAATCGAAACTAGTCACTTCACGTACTCCATATTCTTCTTCAGAGGAAGATGATCCTGTGGTGCAAAGACAAGAGGACTACTAAATGCTAGCATCACTGTTTGCTCGAAAAAAAGGAAAGGAAATATTTAAAACAGCACAGATGAAGCACTTCTCAAGGACAATACCACTTTTTCATGACAGCACTGGGAGTTGATTTTTGTTTTTCTTCCCCTTGTTCTTCCCCTTCATCACTTGGTTCAATAACAAACAAGCTTCGCCTTCAATGTAAGATTTGGCATGTCAATTAGGGAGCACAAGTATAGTACTAAACTTAATTTTCTGATGAAAGTGGCAAAATATAGGCCAGCAGCTGTGAAATATCCTTATCTTACCTCAATGGGATATTATGGTGCACATACAGATTGGAAGTCTCGTCTCCATTTGTGCAGTTCACTAAAATCAAGCAACATTATCGTACAAGTAGCACAACATATGAATGCACACTGCAGAATCATGTGAAAGAAGGCTAGTACTGACCTCTCATGATGCGGAATTCAAACAACTAACAAGAAGAAGATCTGAACCAAATTTGCCTTAACGGATAGGAAGTAAGATCTCCTCTTGTGCAGTTCCACTAAGATCAAGCAATCAAGCAACGTTGTCGGTGTGACATTTTGGTTGAACTGCACAAAACACTCTTAAAACAAAAGTGTTTTTTGTAGTGCAACAAAAGGTCACAATGGCAACGATGTGAAGCAGATAACCCTGTTTACACAGAGGTGCAAAGGAAACAATTAGTGGTTAATAATGGTGGATGACACAGAAGCCAACAAAAAGAAGCATCTACCTTATCTAAATGGGAAAGAAAGCAAGACAGTAGCATTTCTCAAACGGTGGCATTGATTAATATTAACATAGAGATTATATTAACAATAAAATTCGTTAAACATGTAATTTGCTTTTAACTGTGGCATTGCATCAATTTTCCGGCGGCATTATTAGAGGGTGTTTGTTTACAGGGACATTTTGGTGTAGGGACTAAAAAAACTCCGTGTCAGTCCCATCTAAACCAAAGAGGAGGGACTTTTAGCGACTAAAAGTGGGCATTTGGGACTAAAGAAAGAAGACCCCGAGGGAGTCTTTTTGCGACTTTTTCCAACAGTTTCCCTGCCACGCATCGCACCTTGTCTCTATTAATTCATTACTAGGGGTAACATGGTCTTTTAGCATGTCATTTAATAACCTCTAGTCCATGTTTAGTCCCTGGAACCCAGCAGGTAGGGACTAGGGAGTTTTTAACCAAACGGGGCCTTAGATTAACAACAGCTAATGAGTTGCACGGGACAGTGGACGCACCAGCACCATGTGCATCTATCGATGTATGATGGTCATGCATAGTCTATTGCAACAAAGAACAAGCAACCAAGGAGCATATTTGTGTTGGTCCTAGTTTTGTTATCTTTAGACGCCTTTCCCTATGTGAGCGCAGCAAATCTAGTCCTGCTCAAACTCTACAGCCTTGTCCCTTCCTTTCCTTTTTGAACTAGTACTTGCGCCCCTTCCTTTCCTCTTTGAACCACGTCCTAGATTTATGTGATACAACTTTCCCCCATTCCTTTCCTCTTTGAATCACGTCCTAGATTAATGCTATACAACTTTCCCCCTTCATTTCCTCTTTGAACCACGTCCTAGATTCATGCTATACATGCAGCTAGAGCAATGCATGTGGAGTAAGTAAATTATACCTTAAGGTTCTTGGGGAGTGGTTTGGTGGGCGACGGGACGACGGCGAAGAAGAAGGGGTCGGAGGCCCTCCCGTGTCGCTGCTGGGTGGAAAGTGAACAGCTGCGCCGGTAGTCCCTCGCCGATGGCGACAATGTTAAGCCTCCTTCCCTTCCCAGCAGACGGATCCTGCCGGCTCTTTGAGAAGCAGTGAGGGGAGAGAGAGGCCAACGAAGTCTTGTTTAGATCTGGAGAGGGCGAGAGAGTGTGAAGAGAGCAATTACAAGCGCTGAGGCTCCAGCAGGAGAGGGCGAGAGAGTGAGCGAACAGGCTAACCAGCTACGCAACCCTCCCGTTATGTTCAACAAGAGGGAAATAACCTTTTATATATTCCTGCATTCGTGTGACAAGCATGCCGTGTTTGTGTGTATGTGTGTGGGAGTCATTGGGATTTCAATCATAATCGTGTCATGTGGCTTTGGTGGTAAGACTATCGACAGTGGTGCAGATATAATGCAGCCTTAGTCACCTTACCTCTCTCCATGTAGTACGTTGGGTCCCACCAGTCAGAGGATGAAACAAACAAATTAATAAGAAAAATTAAAAGCGCCAGCTGTGTATCTTACCTCACACATCTCACTACTGCTCGGGAACACTATCCAATTGATCCTCTGTTCACTCTCGTACTATTTTAAGTGAATCCTTATTATAACATGCACACAAATTTTGGCCACTTGTATTCGACTTAAGTCAGTGTGCCACCGTATCTCGTATACTTACTACTCCCTCCGTCTAGGTGTAATAAGTCACATTAGAAGGTGCAACGGGACCAAGGTGCATGCGTGTGCGTGCTTGTGTGTGTGTGTGTGTGTGTGTTTCGCACCATGTGTGTGTTAGAGAGAGCGACAGATCGACCTACTCCTACAGAGAGATGTTGTGTAGTGTACGATTTTAGCCGCGAGAGTCGGTGCATCCTCTCGTTTCCGAGCGTGTCCGGTAGGGACATGCGGACAGCTGCCACGCCCGCTCCTGACCAGCCTGGCCTACCCAAAGCCCCTCCATCGCCCGCGCGCGCTTCCCGCCCGAAACGGTCAGTGCTGCTCCAAAGAATCGGTGCCGCATTCATGCCCGGGCAGAGCGGACGCGACCTCTCACTGGCACAAGAGTGATGGTTGCTTCATCTGTCCAACTTACTGCTGGGTCTATGTGATTTGACGGCTCATTGGTCTTTATTACTGAGGTGGTAGGACTGTTGGATGTCCCACGCTTTCGGCGAAAGGAGGTATACTACTACTACTATATTACAATTTTCACCATTCTTACAGCGGAGGCGTGCAAGAGCAGTGAAAACACGCAGGCTGAGTGATTACATGGCCCACCTCACACTACTATCACCGTGCGACACCTAACTCTTTACATAGTACTCCCTCTGTTCCTAAATATTACTAGATGAGTCCCCGCGCGTTGGCGCGGAACAGCGGTATATCTCTCTGCGCAAAATTATCGATTTCATAGAACAAAAAAAAACTCTATAACCGCATGACAAATGTGGTAGCCAAACTAAATAAACTCCCATCATCATTTAGATCATCCCACGTAAGGGAAAAAGATCAGCCAACTCCTGAACTCCTATTGCATAATGGGATTATATTTTTCTTTTTGACATGTTAATGAGACTTAAAAGCTCACTTACATGCATGCTACCGGTGCATGCTTGCATGCAGACATGTTGATGTGATTTAAAACCCACTCACATGCATGTGGCACGGTATTTCTGCATGTTTGCATGTGGCTTAGTGCGGAGCCTCTCAACGTCAAGATCAGACGGCTATTATGGACAGATTTACTTCATCTAACGGCTACATCAATTTTGATGACGTGGCTCAAGGAGAGGATAGAGAATTCCTAGTAGTGGGGGCTAGCTATTACTAGTAGATATAAGTCTTTGTAGAGATTCCACTACATACGGAACAAAATGAATGAATCTACACTTAAAATGCATCTATATACATCCGCATGTGGTTCATGGTGAAATCTCTACAAAGACTTATATTTAGGAACGGAGGAAGTACTAGTATAGTACGTATTGTAATTTATCAGCGAGATAAATTTGTACAATGCTATGAAGCTTCCAGCTTCTGTTACATGTATCTTGCGTCCAAGGTTGCCCGTTGCAACATTTCATCAAATACAAAGGAGACTGACATGCATGCTATTGCATCTCAATGATTGACAGACCATAGCAAATATGTACTCCCTCCATTCCAAAATAAGTTTCTCAACTTTGTGCAAACTTTAGTACAAAGTTGTACTACTACTAAAGTTGACACTTATTTTGGAACAGAGGCAGCTAAAGAAAAAAACGATCCATGCAGTCCCTAGCCCTTGAACCATGAACCCTGACCAGGCTTCTATTTGCTGGCAACGTTTGAGCTTCCTAATAAATGAAGTTTGCAACCTTTTGACCATCGGATCATTTTGTGTAGTTTCACCAAAATCGAGATGAGCATCCCTGTGGTAAAGAAATTGAACAAGCGTTATTAGAATAAGATTATTGGGACTAGTTGATGAGACATAAACTCATCACAAATACAGTATGTAGAAGCCAGTAGAGGTATTTGCGGGGCAAAGAAGTAGAGAAATATCCACAGGGAGTGATGTGGGCAGCTGGAGCAGTGGTGCAAGCCGGCTGTAAAGGGAGTTGTACCTAAGGGACATAGCTCAACCTTGAGGTGGGCGGCGGGAGGCGGCAAGTGCCCTCGTCACGGCAGTGAGCAAGGGACGAAGGCAACCTCACCGGCTTTGTGAGAGAGAACGGCGGGGACCCCTGATCGGGACGTGCCGACAGTGGGTTTTCGCCGTCGGCGACGTCCACCGCATCTACACTAAGCATCCACCCCTTCCCCAAGCGGACGTGATCCGCCAGGATGTTAGAGATGTGGCCACAGTCGTTTTGTGCGAGAGAGTGTGAAGAGAGCAACCCCAGCAAGCAACCATGTAGGCTGGCCCATCCTGACTATGTACTCCTTTTCTCTCCATATGAACCTATCGTATTGCGTATGTGCCACTGAAGAAAAAAAAACTTTATTTATAAATGACGCGGCACCTACTACTCGTTCTCCTATAACCTTACGCTTGGAATCTCCAAAATATTGACCTTGCGATTGGCTCTTCGCCTCTTCGGGAAGTCGAGCAAAAATGGTAGTGCAGTATATATTGTTCTGGCTATATGAGACCGAATGAATTGCTGCATGTCCACCACGTGGGCGAGGGTCGAGGGGCGAGGGAGAGTGCTACATATGGAGCAAAATGAGTGAATCTACACTCTAAAATACGTCTATATACATTAGTGTTTGGAGTATGTACTAGTAGTTCATATTGAAATCTACTAAAGGACATATATATTCCAAACAATATGATATAATCTCTATAACCAAGGTAGTAGGGACGAGGAGTAAACGGAGAGAGTAGTAAATTTTTCTCCTCGTCCTGCGAGCCACCGCGCGCATGGGCGAGGGAGCGGGCGTAAGGCGTAGTAAGCAAGCTTCACCTCATCCTACGAGCCACCGCGCCCGTGGGCGGGGGAGACGGCGTACTAAGCAAGCTTCTCCTCGTTCTGCGAGTTGACGGGACACATCAAAAGTACTCCAGTGTATAGAGCCTTTCCTCTAAGGTAGGCCCCACATGGTTTGGCTCTTTTTTGAACCAAACACATCAAGTCGCAATTTGTTTGTTCACCCGTGGTAGACGATCCTCCCTCCACCAAGTGGACAACCAGTACACGTGCCAAATTACCACGTGGGATGCCTTTTTCATATAGAAATGAGCTCCACCGTGTACCCGCGTGGGTGTGGTTGGGAAAGAGACGGGAGTACGTGCGCCGTGCATGCACCTCTTCTCTTCGTGCATGTTCCCCACCTACGTGGATGTGTGTGAGAGATACAAACCACGTTCGTGAGTGTTTTTTGTTTTGGGGTGGGGGTTGATTTCGTGAATTATTTGTGGGAATATTTGTCGATGACATATCAAACAAAATTTTGCATGCAATGTGTGTGAAATGGAGGCCTATCCATATCATACATAGAGGGTCGAGCAATCCACGAGAAGAGAGGGAGGGGTCATAGCTATCGATAGAGTCGAAGAGAGGATCAAGTGGGTGGGTGCGAGATCGATGAAGAGAGCCATCGAAATTGTGTGTGTGTACAAGTCAAAGATATAGGGCGACTGGCCTACCGGAACGTTAGAGGGACACGTCAAGTTTGTGTGTGGCAGGGAGACATGACTAGAGCGCTCGATGTATCGGTGTGGGGGGGGGGGGGGGGGGGGGGGGGGGGGTAGGCAGAGGCCTAACTATAGAGGTAGAACGACTCGTATATGTGTTGAGAAGGAGAGACCCAGCTATATCTTGAGGGAGATCGGTCGACATCCATACATAACTAAAGGAGGGGAAATATGATGGGAGAGAGATAGAGGAGAGAGAGAGGGAGGGAAAGGGAGGGAGAGGGGTAGAGTGCTGGATGGGTGATGGAGTTGCTTCTCGAAGATGGTGGGAGAGGCCTACTAGACAAACTGAGGGTGGAACTGCAATGTTATCAATAAGAGTGGGGATGTGTTTCTGTGTGTGCCTGTGCGTGATAGATCTGTCGGGCCGCATCCATGGATGATGAAGGGGAACCATGTGTTTGGTAAGCAAACCTAACTAGATCGGTAGATCAATTGTTGTTTGTCGGAGGAAGGGAGAGACACAACTAATGAGGTAGATCGATTGATGTGTGGGTAAAAACAAGTTATAAGTACCTAGCTAGCTATATGTATAGCGAGAGATCGGTCGGTCTATGTCCATTTGTTAGAGGCTAATAAGGCCCAGCGAGACGGATAGACAGAGAGAATGGAGCTAGGAGGTGGTGCGAGAGGCCCAACTACTAGCTGGATAGGGGGAGGAGTGTGCGGTTGTGAGAGAGCGATCAAAAGAGGGGCGAGAGTTTACACGTGTGTCTGACCGTATGAGAGACACGAGGCAAGGACACATAAAGGAGGAGATTGCAGGTGTGTTTGTATGTTGTAGGCAGGCATCGCTGGAGAGGTTTATCGATCGGTGTGTGTCGGAAAGGAGTTGTGCAGACTCTGGAAGAACAACCTAAAGAAAAAAATGAATGTGCCTGGTAGATAGAATGCCGAGGGAGGGGGAGGGCGAGGAGGGCGTGTGCATGCACGAGAGAAAGTTAGTGGTAGCTACAAAGGTTAGAGGATTGTGTGGGTGTAAGAGACTAATAAAGATCATAATTTGATATGAAAGCGGATTCATATATTTGAATAGGAGATCATAGTGTTTTAATCATTGCATGCATGAATATAGCAGTGATACACGTGCTGTGCACATGTTATACCATAATGTGATAATGCATGGTGTTTGCAACTCACAGCTAAATGCCGAACAATCTAAACCATACTACACATCAAACAATCTCACATTTTATTTGAATTTGTGATAATGTGTGGCGTTTGCAGCTTACAACTAAATATCGAACAATCTAAACAATAATATATATCGAACATTCTCACATTTTATTTGAATTTTTGGTAATGTGTGGTGTTTGCAACTCACATCTAAATACTTGTAGGCGTATGGGGGGGCACCATACATAATGTGATAAACACATTATACATATGAGACATGGTTTAGATTATGAAGATCTAGCTAGAGCTAGAAATGTAATGTAATTTGTAATCAAAATAAAGTGGATTCCAAAAATCTAGTTCGAGTTCATATAGTACACATAGTTCATATGTAACTCGAGACTAATCATGTGGTGTGCTGTGAAGATAATACACAAACGATGGTTTAACTTGACAATAATGATGATTGTAGATCTTATTAAAACAGAGAAACGAATTCAAATGCTTTGACTTCACAACAATCATTACTGTAGATCTTATTCAAATAGAGAAACGAATTCAAATTTAGTTCATATTGAAGCGGTAGTATATACGTTTGGAATGCACTAAAACGTTCATTTGAGTAGTAGGTTGCATGCATTATACACGTAGCGAAATATTTTAATTAAACATAACATGAATTCAAAATTTTGAATGACATTTGTAGGGCGCATTGATTTGGTACAGTACACGTTAGGCTTGTCCGGAAATTTCAACCCGCGCCTTGTTAGCCCGAAATATTTAAGATATATCTTTGTCTCGTTGTGCTCTGACAACTCCCTCCATCTCAACCCGCGCCTTGCTATTCCAAAATTACAACGCGGACGAAAACTCCCACCTCCTATGAAATCCCGACACGCGAAATGCCCGTGGTACCCCTAAACCGAAAGAACTGCCTCAAATCGGTGGAGGTACTTTCGTAACTTACCCCACAATTCGGACAAGCGCGTCTCTAATCCATGGTTCCCCACTGCCATCCCATCCGCCCACCCATTCGTACACCGAGGCCGCGAAAACCCGCGACGAAACCCCACACCCTGCTCCGTCCGCCACCCAGCCGGAGCCTCTTCCCCGACGACGTCGTCCACAGCAACACCTCGACGTCCCTCATCCACCGTACCAGATGAGGATCCGTCGTTGATCTCATCGTCCCGCCGGTTCAGCCACACCGTCCTCCACCTCCAAGGAGCTGCCCCGACGTTCCCCTCGTCTTCTGCGCCACCTCCATTCCCACACCACCGTCTTCACTTGCACCACCGGAAGAGCATCATCATCACCGTTTCCTCGGATGAAGCTGGGGCCTAATCGGCGCCACCAAAGAGGTTGTACACTAATCGGCACATTTTCTTCTTGATTCAATCTCACGGTGCTGCCGGCGCTCAGTCCCGAGCCGACACGGCGCGGCTCCATCCACGGCGGCGTCGCCGGCCACTTCCACCATGGTGTCGCTCCCTCGGCAGTGACGTCCACATCAGTAGGACCTGCTGCTGCTTTAGCTCTCGCTCGCACTGCTGCTCTGCTCTTGCTCTCGGTCCCTTGCCTGGTCTGCTCTTGCTATTGCTCTTGCTCGCGCTGCTGCTCTCGCTCTTGCTCTCGCTTGCGATGCTGCTCCGATTTAGCTACACTTCACTCCGATGCCACCGGGGTGAAGGAAGAACCAGCCGCAGCAGGGAGGGGGGCTCACCGGAGAGGTACCCCACTATCTATCTTAGGGTTCAGGATGGGGGCGGTGGTCGCCGGCGGTGGCGGGGTGTTGGCGGGGCGGTGGCGTGGGGATCGCCGGAGAAAAAGCTCGACACGGGGGGCCTAGAGGGAGGGCGGGGGGGGGGGGGGGAGGGGGGGGGGGGGGTGTTTTCGGGGGGGGCGGGGCGGCGCACCGCAGGCGGTGGGGGGCTGCTGTTTGGCCGGCTCAAGGGGTGGAGGTTGAAGATGAACCGCAGGCCCTTGATTTCGTATCCAACGGCTGCAAAATTGACTGACCAGAGATGACAAAGTCAGTCGACCGACGTGTAGCCTCACCTTGCTAGTGCGTCCAGTTTCGACAGCAAAATTCAGTTTCAACAGTTAAGTTCAGTTTCAACAGTTAAGATCAGTTTCGAGAGTTAAGTTTAGTTTCGACAGTTAAATTCAGTTTCAACAGTTAAGTTCAGAGATGAGCGGCTGATATATTTTACATCTAGCACTTTGTGGTTATGTATTTTACATCATGTATTGGAGATGCTATTAGAATTCCACTCAGGTTAACGTTGTTCGTTGTGTCTCTTGTCCTGCTTCAGCCTCGGCGTCGTACAACTCACTGGAGCTGCTCCAATGACGAAACCCTCCATCACAGCGGAGTAGTACCTCGGGCTCCATCTCCAGACACCTAAAATCTTCTTCCCCTCCTTCGATAGCCAAGTCAGCCGAAGCATCCTCACCGGCCAACCGAATCACGCTGAGATCGACATGGCTTCGCCAAAGAGGTTGTACACTTGTTGCATCTCTTTTTTACTCTACATGTTATATATATTGTCCACTGAGCACACGGATTTGTTCCTTTAGTGTCTCCTTGAAAGAAAAACCGTAGGAATTTTAATTTTCACTTGTCCTCCTTTTCAAATTCCTATTCATGAAGCACAAGACTAAGAGATAGTAGCATAATAGCACTATAACCGTACATTTTCTTGTGGTTTAACTTAATCTCACCATGCTTCTTTGCATCCTGTGATCTTCCAATTGTTGTGAATCAAACACCCAGATTGGCAGAAATCCTGTGTTTTTAAATTCTCTGTTTTGCACGTGCATTCCTATCTTATTCCTGTCTATTTCCTATCCCTGCATTGTTGTAATCCTCCAACTCAAACGAGCCCTTACAGAATTACTTCTCTTATATATAGTTGTCAAAGAAAACCTTGCGTGGTTTGTCCAGCCCCTGTTGTGCCGTCGTCCACCCCAGGTCAGCTGCTCCAACGACAGAAGGGTCCAGCACAGCAAGGATCCGGCCTCCAGACTGTCTTCCACCACCTCAGATCTTCTTTCCCGCCGCTAGCAGCCATGAAAACTGCACTACCATCATCAACCGAGCAGATGACCTCGAGGACTACACGGGTCCGCAAGAGAGGTCGCACTCTTTCGTGTCTTCTTACGTTATGCATCGCTTAATATTACATGCTACTTTATTGTCCTGTTCACCGATTAGACTCTGAGTCAGCTCCAAACTAATGGTCAAACTTGATTTTTTAAATGGTTGTGGGGTACATATCGGGGCCACTATCAATAGTATCTATCTACTATCTGGTTAATCTCCGGTGTCTACTATGAGTTTCATGTTGGGTGGGAAACAAACAGTAAAGAAGCCATTATCTGTATTTTTTAACTGAAGCCATTATCTGCCTGCTATTATTGGTTTTGGGTCTATCCACAGGTTGCTACCATCACTCTGGATTTCTGCATGCACTCCTTACATAATCTCACTATGTTTTATTCCTATGCATGACAGTTATTGTAAACAATGGAACTAAACATGTAGAGCAAAAGAGACGAGCCTTGTGTGGCAATAAAATTTCATGCAGACGTCGCTCCATGGTAGGCGCAAAGGCAGCCCCCCTCCACGCATTTCAGATTGTAATCGAGAGGAAGATATCTGTTCCGAGGGGGATTCAGAAGGAGAAGAAAACTCCTATTTACCCCCTGAGGTCTTCGCTCTAACTTGGCATGCTGATGTTGGTTATATCATGCATATGGTGTCTTGCTTTGCTTACTTTATACATCAAATATGTCATCTGCTTAGTTTAGACATCCTTTGTGCGAATGCCATCTGTTTAGTTTATTCATCGTTTATGTGAATTATGCAACGCCATCTTGTTTAGCCAGGCATCATATATGTGAATTTTGCAATGCCATCCTGCTTAGCCAGTCATCTTATATGTAAATTATATCAGGCCATCCTTTTTTTTGTTACATATTACATTTGTCAACAATGTTATTACATTCAACTGCTCTTCGTGTGCATCATCCATTTGACATGGTGATGGCAAATTCGGGAGTGAAAACAAGGTCTTCGGAGCAGACTATGCTATCCGACGAAGTGCATATCTCACTGGTTACGGATAGCTCCTCAGAGGAGGATTCAGAGACAGATGACCAGTCCTATTCCCCCCCCCCGCGAGGTGTATGCTCTAACTTGGCAGGGTTATGTTGCTCATATCGTGCGTATGGTGTCTCGCATTGCTATGTCATTTGATTAGTTTAGACATGCTTTGTGTGAATGCCACATGTTCAGTGTCTAATTACCATATATGTGAATTATGCATTGCCATATTGTTGCAAGACATTTATATATGTGAATTATACAATGCTATCTTGTTGCAAAGGCATTATATATGTGAATTATGCAATGCCATGTTGTTTAGCCAATCATCATGTATGTGAATTATATCATGCTATCATTTTTTTTGTATTACATGTTCCATTTGGTGACAACGTTTGTATATTCAACTACTCTTCCTGTGCATCAGCCATTTGAAGCGGTGATGGAAGTATCTAGAATGAAAACAAAGTATTCAGAGCAGACAATGCTACCTGCTGAAGTAGACATCTTGCTGGTTACAGAGAGCTCCTCAGAGGAGGATTCAGAGACTGATGACCAGTCCTATTTTCCCCCTGAGGTCTATGCTCAAACTTGGCAGGGTTATATTACCCATGTCATGCATGTTGTCTTGCATTGCATAGTTTTTACATCATATATGGATTGCCATCTGCTTAGTTGCTTACTATATAAATCATATATTTGAATTATATCATGCCATCATGTTTACATAGTACATACACATCATCTATCTGAATTATGGCATGGCAAACCATTTAATAAAGACATCATATAGTTATATCATCTCATCCTGTTTAGTGTTTACAGTCATCATATTTTGAATTATGGCATTCTATCCGTGAATGTATGTGAATTATGGCATGCCAGCCTATTTAATAAACACGTTATATAGTTATGTCATGTCATCCTATTTACATAGTCTTTTGAACTATGTATTTCCATCTTCTTTAGTTAGCCATCATAATGTGAAATTGTGTCATGCTATCCTGTTTAGTTAGCCATCATATATGTGAAATTGTGTCATGCTATCCTGTTTGGTTAGACAACATAAATATGAATTATTTCATGCCCTCTTTTATTCCCCACTATCCATTGCACCTGTCTATCATACAATGTCTATACTTTCAATTACTTTTCTTGTTTATCAGCCATTTGAATTGGAGAGCGTGATGGCAGTATCTAAGGGAGTAACAAGACGGTCTTCAGAAAAGATAGTGCTACGAGTTGATGCAGATAGAACCACGGTTGTACTTGCCCAAGGACCAGATCCACCACACATAACCCAGACTCTCGCAGATTGTACCCCTACCCAGTTGGACAGAGAACCAGCTACACCCCTTCTAACCCCAACCCCGGCAGATAATAACCCAGTTCCAGTTCACGCGGCACCATCTCCACCACAGAGCACCCAAACACGAGCAGTTAGTAAGGGAACTGCAGTGCCCAAAGCACGAGGACCACCACTCCGAATCCCAACTCAACGCTTAAAGGAGAAGAAGATTTGTTCTCAGGTCAAGTTCTGTAGCTATGGTTCATACTCCTTTGCTCTTGCATGACTGTATTTACTCATACCAACTATTTTCAAATTTGAAGGATGGAATTGAAACTCCAATGGCACAACACGTATGTTTTAATTTTGTTTCTTTAACTGGTTTGCTGTTGTAACCTGCTCTATGTTGATTTTAGTTTCAATTGAATAAACAGTTATGTTCTCATGTCATGCACATTACAAGTGTTGTTATTGCTCTATAGTTACCCACACTTATATTCTGTCTATTCTGCTTTGTCTTGAACAAATATTATTTGAACTGTGTCTCTATCTTGATTTGGCAACAAAAACTAGAATGATATAGACCATAAAGTGACCATGGTACATAGATATATGTTGATTCATGTTGTTATCCTGTCCACTTTACTACTGAACTCATTTACCAAAATGAGTTTCATATACAACATGGTAAACATGTGATGTGTCTGCTTGTTTCTCTTTTAGAATGCGGAAAAAATATTGGAGAACAGTACCGCGTTATCCAATGGTAAAGGAAGTAATGCAGATAAGGTTCAAGATAGTGAGACATCCCTGTTTGTCTCCAAGAAAGCTGATAAAAACTATCTTGACGACAGTGAGGGAGCCCAAAAGTCCTGTCTTGATGTAGTGTTCGAGTTACTAGCCACTACTGCTGGCACAAGCTCTTCAAACTCGCTGCCTGAATCAGTTAGTCTTCTTGAGTCTCAACTTCAAGTTGAAAGACATCGATCAGATGTGCTGCCACAGGAAGCTGAAGGACTGAGGAAGTCCCTGCAGAATTCAGATGCATATTTTCTGGTGCAACAGCAAGCGTTGGTGGATTTAAGCGCCAAACAAGAGAAAGTTAATAAGATTGCTAAGCATCTTGCCAGCATTATGGGTACCCAGGATATTGTTTCTTGAGATCTTCTGAAGTGGTTTCAGTTCTGGATTTGTTTTGCTGCGGTGTTTATTTGCATTGGTCGCCAACTTTGACAACCAGTGTATATGATATGCTGCTTTGTTCCCTATATTTGCACTGGTGGCGAACTTTGATGCCCAGTGGATGTAATATGTGTAATAGCCATGATAGCCTAGCGTTAGTTGCTTGCTTATTTATTTCCTTGTTGTCTTGTTTATTTGTTTCCTTGTAGTCATTGCAGTTCTTTTTCCGTGGTTAGCTAGTGGCTGCAATAACCTATTTTTTAAAACTAGGCCACAATAACCATGGGCTAATATTTACTGTAGTGACACTGGGCCTCCTAGTGGCCGTAGAAACAGTGGGCCTTCTACGGGCCGTAGAAACAATGGGCCTTCTACGGGCCCTAGAAACAATGGGCCTTCTGCGGGCCGTATTATCAATGGGCCTTATACGGGTTGTATAATCGATTGGGCAAACATGGGCCAAACAGACCGCATTATGGCCGTAAACGGGCTAGATTTGGAATCGTCCATTCATGGGCCGTCCATAACGGGCCATCGTTAATAGGCCGTATTTGATGACGCTATGTAATCGGCCCAACGCATTAACGGACCACAAATGGGCCGACTGTAACCACGGGCTAAATTTGGCCCACAAGCAGAAAATGACAGTAACGGGCCGTAAGTAAACAAATGCTGGAAATGAGCCCAAGAATAAATGGGCTCTGAGAAGGCTGAAAGATAACATGGGCTGGAAACGGCGCAACGGAATAATGGGCCGTTAATGGGTATAAAGTGATACACTGTTCATTACGGGCCAGTTTCACCACGGGCCATTAATGGGTGTAAAGTGATACACTGTTCATTACGGCCCAGTTTCACCACGGGCCGTTAGTAGGCCAAGAGTTACATAGGGCCTCATATGGGCCGAAAGGCGTCATGGGCCATGCATGGGCCAGAAGTGAAAACGGGCTGGAATCATATTGGATGGCCCAGATGACGCTACTGGGCCTAATTCTGATAGGGTGTAATGGGCCTTGGGTTAGCGGGCTATAAATGGGCTATATTCCAACAGGCCGTTAACAGGCTTTCCATGGGCCGGCCCGTCAGCTTTTGACCAAGTCAAACGGGTTGGCCTTTTCACAGGAATGGGCCTCTGTTGGGCCGTGCCACGTGTCGACGTATCAAAGGCGCCTTCCGTCCAATGAGTGGTTGACATCTGTCCCATTGATGAGCCGACACGTGTTTTCTCCAGCCAATGATGATTTTACACGTGGAAAGTCCCCATTGGTCGGGGCTGTTAACGGGTTATCGGATCCAAAACCCGACCCGATAGCTTAACGACGTTCCGTTATGATGGATGCCACATTTTGGTCACCCTTGACGAAAGCACTTCTGTGACGCGCGATTTATCGTCATGGAAGTGGACACTTCCGTGATGATAATTTTGGTAATGTCATGGAACACTTCTACGACGGCACATGTATGACTATCTTGATTCTGTCATAAATTTTTCATGGATGTACATGCATGACAAAAAAAGCGACCTACTGTGACAAACACGTATCATCACGGAAGTGTATTTTTTTGTAGTGCTGACTACCGCCTAGCCAGGGAAGCGCTGTCCCACGCCCGGGTGGTCAGTTTGGATGAAGAGCAATGCATGGGAAAAGAATGGGGACCAGATACTAACCGATGGGGGCGGATTAGCGCGGCTGTATGGCACCTTGCAGAAGCTCCAGTCGGTCTCGCTGAGCTGCCTCCCGGAGAAGAATTGACATGCCGAACCACCTCAACAGTCGGCAGCTCCTTGGTCGACATCTGGCACGGATCCTGGCGGCCGCTCATCTCGCCGATCACATGTGGTCGGGCTTGGAGGGCCGAAACCCAGTGCTCGCCGAAGGTGGCTAGCAGGTCTTCCGGCTTGAGGCCCTCCAAGTCCATCATCTCTTGAAGCAAGAAGGAAAGGTTTTGGCTGCTGTCCCTAGTTGTTCCATGGCTCAGCAGGCGGGCCGCTCACAAAGTTCGGCAGGTTAATGAAGTCGCGAGTTGGGTCGAGGGTGCGAACGTAGAAGTATGAATTCTGCCACAGCTTCGCCGACTCCAGGGGCGTAATGGCCGAGAAGCGGGTCCCGGAGCCGATGCGCCGCACGGCGACGCAGGCCCCGCACTAGGCCGGTTCGCCCTTGGCCTAGGTGCCCAGCTTGAGGTAGAAGAACCTGCCCCACAACTCGAGCGTGGGAAGGACGTTGAGATAGCCCTCACAGAAAGTAACAAAGGCGGAGAGCAACACCACCGTGTTTGGAGTGAGGTGGTGAGGTTGAAGGAGATATAAGTTAAGGAAGGAGCGGAGGAAGCCGCTTGCCGGCAGGCCGAATCCCCTGAGGAAGTGGCTCTGGGAGACAACGAACTCGCCATCCCTCGGCGCCGACGAGATCTCCCTCGCCTCGGGGAGGCGCATCCCCACCCTCGCCACGATGGGAAGCCTCCACGTCGCACGGAGGAAATCGAGGTGCCCCTCATGGACGTTGGAGTCGTCTAGTCCCCTCGCACCATGGCTCGGCTTGCGGTGGCTGGGCGGTGGCGCGGAGAGGCCGGTCGGCGATGGAGTCACGGCGACACTTAGATGGCGCGTGGCGCAATGGCAAAGAAGCAAAGGAGCCACGGTGGTGAGGAAGCAGAAGAGCAGTGAAGAAGAAGAGGAGGAGAATGGAGGGGGCGCACGTGCGTCTGGCCGCCCCCTCCTCCCCCATTTATATGGCGGCAACGGCGGAGCTGAGGCGACGCCTAGTGGGAGCATGGGGATTAACTGCGTCCACGCCCCGCACGACCCCGCAAATCCCGCGCCATGATGGTGCACATTTACTCTGCCCCATAAGGGTAACCGCCCACCTCGGTCGCAGCAGATCCGCGCGTGCGCCGAGGCCGTGTGGTGGTGGGCCCGAGCCTGCGGCGATGTCCCGTCGCGCGCATGGGCTGGCAGGCCGGCCTGGCCTGTTGGCGACGCGTGGCGAGCAAGCAACGGGCGGCTAGCGTGCCACCCGGGGGCGAACCATCCGAAACCCGCCGTTGAGATTCAAATTCACCAGGTGGCCGACCCTGTCTCGGCCGGCTCCTGTCAGGCGGCTTCTTCAAGCCAGACAAAGTCAAGACATAGGATCTCTCAGAGGGAAAAACTGCTGAGGCACTCCGGCTTTGAGCTGTGGCGCCTCACTAGCTCCGAGGACTACTATCGGGGGGATAGACCACGGGTAGCCTCATCCACACCCCTTAGCATTTCAAGACATTGGGGCTACTTATACGTCCATTTTGCATCATGTTTTCTTACTGTTATTTATAATGTTTTTATCCATAATAATGGTTTTTGGAGTAATTCTAATGCTCTTTCTCTCACAATTTGCAAGGTACACACAAAGAGGGAGAATTCCGGCAGCTGGAAATATGGACCTAAAAAAGCTACATCAGGCTACCTATTTTGCACAACTCCAAACAAGCTGAAACTTCACGGAGATTTTTTATAGAATATTTAAGAATTATTGGAGCAAATAACTACCAAAGGGGGCCCACCAGGTGGGCACAACCCACGTGGGCACGCCAGGGAGCCCAGGCGCACCCTGGTGGGTTGTGCTCACCCAGGCCCACCTCCGGTGCCGAGTTTTTGGTATATATGTCATTTTCACCTAGAAAAAAATAAGGAGAGGACTTTCGGGCCAGAGCGCCGCCGTCTCAAGGAGTAACTTGGGCAGGAGCACTTTTGCCCTCCGTCGGAGCGATTCCGCCGGGGGAACTTCCCTCCCGGAGGGGGAAATCATCGTCATCGTCATCACCAACAACTCCTATTTGGGGGAGGGCAATATCCATCAACATCTTCAGCAGCACCATCTCATCGCAAACCCTAGCTCATCTCTTGTGTTCAATCTTGTTACCGGAACTATAGGTTGGTGCTTGTGGGTGACTAGTAGTGTTGATTACATCTTGTAGTTGATTACTATATGGTTTATTTGGTGGAAGATTATATGTTCAGATCCATTATGCTATTTAATAGCCCTCTAATCTTGAGCATCATTATCATTTCTGAGTAGTTGCTTTTGTTCTAGAGGTCACGGGAGAAATCATGTTGCAAGTAATCATGTGAATTTGATATGTGTTCGATATTTTGATAATATGTATGTTGTGATTCCCTTAGTGGTGTCATGTGAATGTCGACTACATGAAACTTCACCATATTTGGCCTAAGAGAATGCATTTTGGAGTAGCAATTAGATGATGGGTTTTGAGAGTGACAGAAGCTTAAACCCCAGTTTATGCGCTATTCCATAAGCGACCGATTGGATCCAAAAGTTTAATGCTAAGGTTAGAATTTATTCTTAATATTTTTCTCGTAGTTGCGGATGCTTGCGGGAGGGTTAATCATAAGTAGGAGGTTTGTACAAGTAAGAACATCACCTAAGCACCGGTCCACCCACATATCAAATTATCAAAGTAGCAAACACAAATTAAACCAGCATGATGAAAGTGACTAGATGAAATTCCCGTGTACCCTCAAGAACGCTTTGCTTATCATAAGAGACCGTTTTGGCCTGTCCTTTGCCTCAAAAGGATTGGGCTACCTTGCTGCACTTTTTTTACTACTATCGTTACTTTCTCGTTACAATTTATCTTGCTATCAAACTACTCCGCTACTTACAATTTCAACACTTGCAGACATTACCTTACTGAAAACTAATTGTCATTTCCTTCTGCTCCTCGTTGGGTTCGACACTCTTATTTATCAAAAATAGCTAAAATTGATCCCCTATACTTGTGGGTCATCAAGGCTATTTTCTGGCGCCGTTGCCGAGGAGTGAAGCGTCTTTGGTAAGTGGAATTTGGTCAGGAAACATTTATATAGTGTGCTGAATTTTTTTGTCACTTGTTAGTATGGAAAAAAATCCTTTGAGTTGTTTGTTCGGGGTATCTTCACCTTGACCGGAACCACAATTAGCTACCCCTCAACCTATTGTGCCTACTAAAAATATTGGATATGAAATTCCTTCGGGTATGATAGAACAACTGCTAGCTAATCCTTATGCAGGAGATGGAACCGAACATCCTGATATGCACTTGATATATGTGGAACAAATTTGTGGATTGTTTAAGCTTGCAGGTTTACCCGGATATGAAGTTATGAAAAATGTTTTCCCTTTATCTTTGAAGGTAAAAGCATTGGCATGGTATAGGCTATGCGATGATATTGGATCATGGAATTGGAATCGTTTGAAATTGGAGTTCCACCAAAAAATTTATCCTATGCATCTAGTTCATCGTGATCGGAATTATATATATAATTTTTGGCCTCGTGAAGGAGAAAGTATCGCTCTATCTTGGGGGAGGCTTAAGTTAATGTTATATTCATGCCCCAATCATGAGCTCTCCAGAGAAATTATTATCCAGAACTTTTATGCTCGGCTTTCTCGTAATGATCAAACCATGCTAGATACTTCTTGTGCTGGTTCTTTTATGAAGAAGACTATTGAATTCCAGTGGGATCTTTTGGAAAGAATTAAATGCAACTCTGAAGATTGGGAACTCGACTAAGGTAAAGAGTCAGGTATTAAGCTTAAGTATGATTGTGTTAAATCTTTTATGAATACCGATGCTTTTCAAAAGTTTTGCACTAAATATGGACTTGACTCTGAGATAGTAGCCTCGTTTTGTGAATCATTAGCTACTCATGTTGAACTCCCTAAAGAGAAGTGGTTTAAATATCACCCACCTATTAAAGAAGAAATTAAAGAACTAGTAACTGTTAAAGAAGAAACTATAATTTATGATGTTGATCCAGTTGTCCCTTTTGCTTATATTGAGAAACCACCTTTCCCTGTTAGGATAATGGAACATGGTAAAGTTTCAACGGTGGTTAACGAAAGCTATATTAGAACACCTAAACCTGATGAACAAATTAAAGTAGAACCTAGCATTGCTATGGTTAAAGATCTCTTGGAAGAAGATATGGATGGGCATGTTATTTATTTCTGTGAAAAAAGGATAAACATAGACCTGTTGTGGGCATGCCTGTTATCTCAGTTAAAATAGGAGATCACTGTTATCATGGTTTATGTGACATAGGTGCGAGTGTGAGTGTTATTCCTTACACCTTATATCAAGAAATTATGAATGACATAACACTAGCAAAGATAGAAGAAATAGATGTTACTATTAAACTTGCTAATAGAGACACCATATCACCAATTGGGATTGTTAGAGATGTTGAAGTCTTGTGTGGGAAAATAAAATACCCTACTGATTTTCTTGTTCTTGGTTCCCCACAAGATGACTTATGTCCCATTATTTTTGGTAGACCTTTCTTGAACACTGTTAATGCTAGAATAGATTGTGAGAAGCAAACTGTTGGTGTTTGTTTTGGTAATGAGTCTCATGAGTTTAATTTTTCCCAAGTTTAGTAGAAATCTTCATGAAAAAGAATTTCCCAGTAAGGATGAATTAATTGGTCTTGCTTCTATTGTTGTACCACCTACTGATCCTTTAGAACAATATTTGCTAGACCATGAAAATGATTTACATATACATGAAAGAAGTGAAATAGATAAGATTTTCTTTGAACAACGTCCTCTACTTAAACACAATTTTCCTATGAAACTCTAGGAGGTCAACCACCACCTAAAGGTGATCCTATGTTTGAATTAAAACAATTTCCATACACTTTGAAATACGCTTATCTTGATGAAAAGAAAATATATCCTGTTATTATCAGCGCTAACCTTTCAGAACATGAAGAAGAAAGATTATTGAAAGTTCTAAGGAAGCACCAAGCTGCTATTGGATATACTCTTGATGATTTAAATGGCATTAGTCCCACTCTATGTCAGCACAAGATTAATATGGAACCTGATGCTGAACCAGTTGTTGACCACCAACATCGGTTAAATCCAAAGATGAAAGAAGTGGTAAGAACGGAAATATTAAAACTTCTGGAAGCAGGTATAGTATATCCCATAGCTGATAGTAGATGGGTAAGTCTTGTTCATTGTGTTCCTAAGAAAGGAGGTATAACTGTTGTTCCTAATGATAAGAATGAACTTATTCCACAAAGAATTGTTAGAGGCTATAGAATGGTAATTGATTTTAGAAAACTAAACAAAGAAACTAGAAAATATCATTATCCTTTGCATTTTATTGATCAAATGCTTGAAAGATTATCTAAGCACACACACTTTTGCTTCCTTGATGGATATTCTGGCTTTTCACAAATACCTGTTTCTCAACCTGATCAAGAAGAGACAACTTTTACTTATCCTTTTGGAACCTATGCTTATAGACATATGCCTTTTGGTTTATATAATTCACTTGCTACCTTTCAAAGATGTATGTGTAGCGACCCGACCTCAGACGGTCAAGTCTCTGTGATTCAGTGCCATCCCTGGATCGGTAATGCTGACACACACAGTACTCAAAGGATTTATAACAGAGTAGCAATCACATACTTATTACATCGATAGTCTCCAAAGAGAACTTATTATAATAAATATGGCTTAAGGCCATCTAAATAAGATAACAGCGGAAGGCTTGGAAGATAAAGTGAGTCCATCAACTCCAACGGCATAGCTAAGTGCATGACAACGGCCTAGCAAACCTTACTCCTCGTCTGAAAAGTCTGCAACATGATACGTTGCAGCCCGAAAATGGGTCAGCACATGGAATATGCTGGCAATGTAACACAGTAGAAAAATGAACAGATAAATGATATCACTATATGCATATATGGCTGGTGGAGGCTCTACGGTTAATACGTTTTTGCGAAAAGCCAATTTTTCCCTACAACAAAGGAATATATTTTATGTAACTATCATGGTAGTTGAACAACATTGACAAGGTTCCTCCAACTCAATCCCAATTAAAAGTAATTATCAACCCAACAAAATTAATTTAGAGTGATGAGATCCATATGATAATCCAAGAACCAGATACTCAAGATGTCCATAACCGGGGACACAGCTAACCATGATTATTTTGTACACTCTACAGAGGTTTGCGCACTTTTCCCCACAAGACTTGATCTCCTCCATTGGATTTCTTGCACTACATGGTGTTTGAGAAACGGATGACCGAGACACAATCTTTCAGAAACATTAACTCTAACCCCGGGTGGACAGTTACACCTACTTTCCCTCTACATCTGCTAGCCCACCTTGGAAGAGGTCATGCAACATACTCAACTATGCTAGAGCCCATAATAGCTTGTGGCTGCACATGGAAGTTTCTAGCATGAATAATCTTATGATCCCTTTGAGCCTGGGTGGCGGACCATAGGATGATCACACGGGTACTCTGGGATATCCTAGGACAACACTGGATTCTCCAGGTGCCCACAAGCAATCCACCCAGATGTGTATTAAAGTTGCCACCTTAAGTTAACCATTAATTAAACACTCACATTTGTCATGGATCTCTCAAACAAAACTACGTCTACGAGCATAGCATAGCAAAAAGCATAACGTAGAAGTAACTCCCAGGGGTTTGATAAAAACAGGGCAATAGGTTCTACCTCATCATCTACTTCCCAATACCCACATGTTAAACACATCCTAACCATGCAATGTTTGAGGATTGGAACTAATGCATAAAAACTGGGTATGAAAGAAGTATGATCAATGTGTTACTTGCCTTGCTGATGATCCGCAAAACCTAGTGACTCGTAGTAGCATGCTTCGTACTCCGGGAATTCCATCGCAAACAAACAATAACATACATAAGCACTCAAGAAATGATGCAAGGGTAAAACTCAAATTAGAAGATCTAACCAGAAAGTTCAGATGAAGAACTCCGGTTTGCAAAAAGAATCAAATCAAACCGAGCAAGGAAACTCAAACTATGAAAGAAACCAGATCCGATTACTAATCTGGACTAAAGTCAAAGTTTACTGTATCAAAATCTTGTTCAAGTTGGTTAAATAGAAAGAGAACTTCGAGACGAAGATCTAGGCGCTTGAATCGCCTGATTCCGATAAACGAGCGAAAAGATAAACTAAAACGAAAATCAGGGCAGAAATCGCGATCGAAAAAAATCGCGGAAAACCCTGGAAAAAGAAAAACTGGCGAACAGGCTAACGAATGAACGTTCGCTGTCTGCGGCTAACGGGCAAACAATGTTCGTTAAAACGAACGTACAGATGAACATCTGCTATTTAACCGAACCGAGAAAACCAAACAAACCCGATTCTAAAAAATGAGATCTAGGTTTTTGAAATAAAAACTGATCGGTTTTTAAGAAAAACCGGTGGCTACCTCGTGGAACGGGATGGCGACGGCAGCCTACTCCGGCGGCGTCCGGCGGCGGCGGTGGCTTAGGGTTAGGGTTTGGGCGCGGGCGGCAGCTGGGCTCAGGTGGGCTGCGGGGTTGGGGGGTGGCAGCTTATAAAGGGCTGGCCTGGGGAGTCCTGGCTGGTTACTGCCCGGAGTGGCTTAGAACTCTTTTTTTTAATATTCCGTCACGCAAAAAAACAATTAAAAGAAATACTAAACAGACTCCAAAAATCCTGAAATAAATTTTCCCCGTCCTGTAAAAATATAGCAGACAAAGTGAACATTTATTTGGGCATCTAATGCAATTTTGAAAAACGCATATTTTTCCTAATTCAAATAAAATAGCGATAAAATCCAAATAAAATATAATAATTGATTTTAATATTCTTCCTCCAATATTTCCTTTATTTTGGAGAAGTCATTTTATCTCCTCTCATATTTTTAGTATGAAATATTTTCGGGAAGAAAAATTATTAAAACCAAAGTGATCCTTGTTTCGATATTTGAGAAAAAATTCAAATATGATAACTAGGAAATCCCCAACTCTCTCTGAGGGTCCTTGAGTTGCTTAGGATTTCGAGGATCGCAAAACGAAATGCAATAGAAATAGGATATGCATGAATGACCTATGTATAACATTCCAAATTGAAAATTTGGGATGTTACAAACCTACCCCCCTTAAGATGAATCTCACCCTTGAGATTCGGGCTGGCGTGAAAATAGGTGTGGGTGGTCTTTTCGTAGATCATACTCTCGTTCCCAGGTGGCTTCATTCTCGGTATGGTGGCTCCACTGAACTTTGCAAAACTTAATAACTTTGTTGCGAGTAACCCGGCTGGCAAACTCGAGAATCCTGACAGTTTTCTCCTCATATGTCAAATCACTGTCCAACTGAATTGCTTCCAAGGGCACTATATCTCTCAGAGGAATATCGGCCATCTCTGCTTGACACTTTTTCAACTGGGAAACGTGAAACACATCATGAACTCCTGATAGTCCTTTGGGTAACTCCAACTTGTAGGCAACCTCTCCCATGCGTTCCAAGACTCGGTATGGTCCTACAAATCTTGGGGCTAACTTTCCTTTAACTCCAAAAGGCTTAACTCCTCGCAGAGGCGACACTCGCAGATATGCTCTGTCTCTGATTTCATAGACTACCTCCTTGCCTTTTGAATCTGCATAAATATTCTTTCGTGATTGGGCTACCTTCCTTCTATCTCAAATCAGCTTAACCTTCTCTTCAGATTCTTTGATCAAATCCGGGACAAACAACTGACAGTCTCCAACTTCATCCCACATCAACGGTGTTCTGCACCTCCTTCCATACAGGGCTTCGAAAGGTGCCATCTTCAAACTGGCCTGGTAGCTGTTGTTGTATGAGAACTCCGCGTAGGGCAAATTGTCATCCCAACTAGATCCATAATCCAGCGCGCAAGCTCTCAACATGTCCTCCAGAATCTGATTGACTCGCTCAGTTTGTCCATCTGTCTATGGATGAGAAGTTGTACTAAACTCTAGCCTGGTTCCCAAAGTCTGGTGCAACTGATGCCAAAACTTGGGAGTAAACTGTGTTCCTCTATCTGATACAATGGTCCTCGGGACTCCATGCAGACATAAGATCCTGGTCATGTATATCTTGGCCAACTTTGCACTTGTATAGGTGGTTTTCACTAGGATAAAGTGAGCTACTTTGGTCAAGCGATCCACTACTACCCAAATAGAATCATATCCCGATCGGGTCCTGGGTAATCTGGTAATAAAATCCATGCCAAGCTTATCCCACTTCCATTCGGGTATCGGCATAGGCTGCAGTAATCCTGCTGGCTTCTGATGTTCTGCCTTCACTCTCTGACATACATCACATATGGCTACATACTCGGCAATATCCTTCTTCATACCGGTCCACCAGAAATGCTCCTTCAAATCCAAATACATCTTAGTGTTTCCGGGGTGTATTGAGTATGGCGAGTCATGAGCTTCCTGTAGTATCAACTTCCTAATCTCTGCATTATTGGGAACATAAATGTGGTCCTCAAACCACAAGGTGTCGTGCTCATCCTCATGAAAACCTTTGGCCTTTCCTTTGCTCATTCTCTCCTTTATCTCAGCAATTTCCTTGTCACCTTCTAAGCTTCACGAATCCTTCCCAACAAGGTAGACTGAACTTCCATCGCTGCAATAAAACCTCTAGGAACAATCTCCAAACGAAGTTCCCTAATATCCTCGGCTAACTCCTTTGGCATCCCTCCCATTAAGAGAGTATTGGCATAACTTTCCCGGCTCAAAGCGTCTGCTACGACATTGGCCTTTCCTGGGTGATAGTGCAGCTTCATATCATAATCCTTTATAAGTTCCAACCATCTCCTTTGCCTGAGGTTTAGCTCCTTCTGTGTGAAAATGTACTTCAAACTATTATGATCCGTGTACACATCATAACGGTTTCCAATAAGAAAGTGTCTCCAGGTCTTAAGCCCATGCACTATGGCTGCTAACTCCAAATCATGAGTGGCATAATTCAACTCATGCGGTCGAAGCTGACGTGAGGCATATGAAACAACTCTTCCATCTTGCAAAAGTACTCCTCCAAGTCCTAAGCAAGATGCATCGCAATACACTTGGAAATCCTTGCGTATATCCGGCAAAATTAGCACTGTGGCTGTAGTCAAACGTTTCTTCAACTCCTGTAAACTGGCCTCACATTCTTCTATCCATTTGAACCTGGTGTCCTTCTTCAACAACTCTATCATGGGTTTCGCAATTCTAGAGAAATTCTCAATAAATCTCTGGTAATATCCTGCTAGTCCAAGAAAACTGCGGATCTCTCCGACTAAGGTGGGTGATAACCAATCAGTGACTTATTTAACCTTGGTGGGGTCTACTGCTATACCTTCTCCTGATATAACATGTCCAAGGAATCCAACTTCCTTCAACCAAAACTCACATTTGCTGAACTTGGCATACATCTGATGTTCCCTGAGCTTCTTGAGAACTAATCGCAAATGCTCCTTGTGCTCCTCTTCATTCTTTGAGTATACCAAGATATCATCAATGAACGCCACAACAAACTTACCCAAGAACTCCATGAACACCTTGTTCATCATACTCATGAAATAGGAAGGGGCATTAGTAAATCCAAATGACATAACCGTATACTCATACGGCCCGTACCTTGTGGTGAAAGTTGTCTTAGGTATATCCTTTTCTCGAATCTTCAACTGGTGGTATCTTGATCGCAAATCGATATTCGAAAACACTTTAGCTCCTTCCAGCTGGTCAAACAAATCATTGATCATCGGCAGTGGGTACCTGTTCTTGATCGTCACTTCATTCAACGCACGTTTATCAACAACCATTCTCAATGATCCATCTTTCTTCTCAACTAAGAGTACTGGGGCTCCCCATGGTGATGAACTCCGTTGGATGTAACCTTTCTCCAATAACTCCTTAATCTGTTTCTTGATCTCCTCCAGATCATCTGCGGGCATCTGGTATGGTCTCTTTGATATAGGCCCGGTGCCTGGCAACAGCTCTATCAAAAACTCGATGTCTCGATCTGGAGGCATGCTGTAACGCCCACGATGCGGCTATATCTCCCACGTGTCGAAGCACGACTTAGAGGCATAACCGCATTGTAAGCAATGTCGCAAGAGAGGTAATCTTCACACAACCCATGTAATACATAAGGGAAAGAGATACATAGTTGGCTTACAATCGCAACTTCACGCAATACATGAATAAAGCATTACATCAATCAGAATACAATCAAGGTCCGACTACGGAACCAAAATGAAAGAAGACTACCCCAAAAGCTACACAGATCCCCGATCGACCCCAACAGGGCTCCACTACTGATCAACTAGAACGAAACAACACAAAGGACAAGATCTTCATCGAGGTCCTCCTTGAGGTCGGTTGCGTCACCTGCACGGTATCATCGGCACCTGCAAACTGGTTTTGGAAGTAATCTGTGAGTTACGGGGACTCAGCAATCTCACACCCTCGCGATCAAGACTATTTAAGCTTATAGGAAGGGTAAAAGGTATGAGGTGGAGCTGCAGCAAGCGACTAGCATATTTGGTGGCTAACATACGCAAATGAGAGCGGGAAGAGAAGGCAAAAGCACGATCGAGAATCTATGATCAAGAAGTGATCCTAGAACAACCTACGTCAAGCATAACTCCAACACCGTGTTCACTTCCTGGACTCCGCCAAGAAGAGACCATCATGGTTACACACGTGGTTGATGTATTTTAATTAAGGTCAACTTCAGGTTTTCTACAACCGGACATTAACAAATTCCCATTTGCCCATAACCGCGGGCACGGCTTTCAAAAGTTCAAATCCCTGCAGGGGTGTCCCAACTTAGCCCGTCACAAGCTCTCACGGTCAATGAAGGATATTCCTTCTCCCAGACAATCCGATCAGACTCGGGATCCCGGTTACAAGACATCCTCGACAATGGTAAAACAAGTCCAGCAAAGAAACTGAATGTGCCGACAAATCCCGATAGGAGCTGCACATATCTCGTTCTCAGGGCATACCGGATTGTCCAAACTTCCGGTAGGCCAGCCCAGAGTTGCCCCTGGTCGCCACCGGCGGCTGACAAGTTGGACGAACACTCAGAGGAGCACTGGCCCAGGGGGTTAAAATAATGATGACCCTCGGGAGCGCGACTCCCAATGGAAAAGAAAAGGCTAGGTGGCGAATGGTAAAACCAAGGTTGGGCCTTGCTGGAGGAGTTTTATTCAAGGCTAACTGTCAAGGGGTTCCCATTATAACCCAGCCGTGTAAGGAACGCAAAATCCAGGAACATAACACCGATATGACGGAAACTAGGGCGGCAAGAGTGGAACAAAACACCTGGCATAAGGCCGAGCCTTCCACCCTTTACCATGTATATAGATGCATTAATTAAATAAGAGATATTGTGATATCCCAACAATAATATCCATGTTCCAACAAGGAACAAACTCCAATCTTCACCTGCAACTAACAACGCTATAAGAGGGGCTGAGCAAAGCGGTAACATAGCCAAACAATGGTTTGCTAGGACAAGGTGGGTTAGAGGCTAGGCTTAACAATATGGGAGGCATGATAAGCAAGTGGTAGGTATCGCAGCATAGGCATAGCAAAAGAGCGAGCAACTAGCAAGCAAAGATAGAAGTGATTTCGAGGGTATGGTCATCTTGCCTGACATCCCGCAAGGAAGAAGAACGAGTCCATGAAGAAGATAAACGGACGTAGTCGAATGGGTCCTCACAAACGCGACGTTAATGGAACCAACCCGAAGAAGCAACACCGGAAAGAAAGCACACAACATAGTAAACATCCAACACATAAGCATGGCACGATGCGCAAACAAGTATGATGCATGTCTAGTTTAATGAGGCATGTCATAGCAAAGTGCACAAACAACCCTACAAATTAAGTGGAGCTCAATATGCAACGAGTTGCATATTAACGGAACACCACGTGACTTATTTAGTTCACTCTCGTTTATGTACCCAACAAGATTAAATGTTGTTAGCATGGAAAGAGGTGAAGCATAATGAAACTATCTACCTAGGCAAGTTTAAAAGAGGCCAGAAGCAACGAACAACAATTCCGGTAAATCCCCATATGCAAATATTAGGTTTGGTACTGTTCTGCCCTAAACTCAATTTTAGAGTTGTTTAACATGCAAAGTAAAGCCATCATGATAATCTAGGCATTTTTCTACCCCATTTACATATAAAGATTATTTAAAACCGAGCTACGGTTATTTAGTTATGAAATAAATCATTTTAACATGGCATAGGGGCAAATTTAACCAAACAGCATTTTAAACATTTCAAACATGGATGAAAGTTGCATATTATTAAACTAGAAAAAATCTAAGCAACTTTCATTTTATTTAGATCCGATGCACGGTTGTCAAGTTATTAAATGCATGAAGAACAGGGGTTTTTCTATAAAACAGTAATCCGCTGGATAAGTAGATAAAACGCCAGGCAGAAGAAAAAACATGGCTGGGCTGAACTGAAGTGAACTGGGCTGGGAGAGCTGCTCACGTCCGGCCTGAGGAGGCGCGGCTGGGCCGACAAGGAAACGGGCCGGCTCACTGGCGTTGGGCCTTGGCAAGAGGCATTGGATCCAGTCCACGAGCGAGGCAGAGGGGAGCGCTGACGATGCTCGCGCGGTCAACAAAGCAGAGGAAACACGCGGGGCTTGGCACGGGGTTTGTCTTCCTCGCATGCAGAAGCAGGAGGAGGCTGGGGATGGACTTGGCGGCGCTGGGATGATGCGAGACGGGAAGGAGAGGGCACACGGCGGCTCTGGTCGCCGGCGGGCGGGGCGCAGAGCTTGGTGAAGCGGAGGCAGCAGCGAGGAGAAGGATTCCGGCGAGGGTGATGCTCCTCCTGTGGACGCATCAGAGAGAGAGGGAGACGTGTGAGAGATAGAAAGTGAAGGGGAAGGAAGAAATAGGGGCGCGGGCGCGGCTTGGCTCACCAGAGCTTCGCCATAGGTGTGCAGGCACGGCGGCGCTGCTTGAGGAGGTGCAGGCGACGGGGATGGTTCGTGGCGACGGCAGGACGCGAAGGAGGGCGGCAACTTGGCGCCGTAGATGATGATGGGGAGGCACGAAGGAGGAGGTCATGGGGTCGAGGACGACGGATCCGTCCGTCCCCATGGTGGATCCGGCGCGAAAGAGGAGGTGCTGATGCCCGAAGCCTCCTGGACGCCATCGCGGCCTCCCTGGGAGGTCTCTGCGAGGTCCAAAATGACATGAGGAGCGAAGGGAAAAGAGAAAAATGGAAAGGGCACGGGGCGGCGCTGTCCCTGGTGGTGGTTGCCGGCAGCGGCGGTGGTCGTCGGGCGAGGAAGGAGGCCGCAGAGGAGCTTCGGTGGCCGGCTGGTGCACGGGTTGTTGGGGCCTCGGGCGCTCAGGGCTGCAGGAGGTGGACGAGGGAATCAGGGGAGGCGCTGGTTGGAGGGGGGAGATCGATAGGATTTTTGGATCGGGGACGCACAAACTGATTGGATGGGGATCGATCCCGAGGTGGGATATGCAGTGTGGCGGCGGCAGGGACAAACCCCCTAGATTTTAGGGTTTTGTCAAGATTTAGACTAGGAGTCTTTTATATATGGAAATAGGGGGGAAGTTTAGGGTAGATTCAGAAACTTCGATCGAAATCGGGCAGTTGAGAAAAATAGACTGGTCGAGTGCAAAACTAAACTGAAGGTAATTGGGGAACTAGGTGTAGCGCGATTTGGTCCCTCCGATCAAAATCGGACGGGCCGAGATAACTAGGTTAGGAAGTCCAATAAACAAAACGGAGATGTTTTGTAGACGTTTGGGGATGATCCGGATCCAATGGTGACGAATGTCCGGTTCGGTTCCGGGGCAGCTTTCGGACGCGTGCGAGAAGGGCCGCGGGCTGACAAGAGAGGTTAGGTTGGACCTGATGGTAAGTAGTGGGCTGTGTAGACAGTCTAGAGAGGAAAGAGAGGGAAAGCCCAGCAACAGTTTTCGGAGACCGAAAACGTCCGACGTTAGACCGGCTATACTGCCGCTATAGTTATCCGTTGGGGCGTCAAACGGACTCCGAACGCGATGAAACTTGGCAGGCGGCCTACCTACAACATAAAAACACCGCATGCCAACTTTCATCCCATTCCGAGAACATTTTCTGGCCACTTATAAAATAATATTTCGGACGTGCAAGTGTGGCTGGGCTCAGAACGGACAACAGAAGGAACTGGGGGAACCCGGACGGACGCAGGTTTTTAAAACATGATGATGCAATGCACATGATGACATGATGAAATGCAACACGCTAGCAAATGACATGGCAATGACAGCGAATAACTGGACGACACCTGGCACATCGGTCTCGGGGCGTCACACATGCCTGGTAACTCCTCTGGAAATACATCTGGGTAATCCTTCACAACAGGCACTTCCTCCTGAACAACTCCCATGAGAGAATTTACTTGGGTTGTCCTTGGCGCACACCTAGATACATACTTGATCCTCTTTCCCTCCGGGGTGGTAAGCAGAATAGACTTACTGGCGCAATCGATGTTTCCTCCATACATCGACAGCCAATCCATTCCTAGTATCACATCCAATCCTTGCGACTCTAGAATTATCAAGTCAGAGGGGAAAACATGACTACCTATGGTTAATGGCATCTGAAAACATCCACTTCTTGCCATATACTCAGCTCCGGGTGAGGTTACTAGCACAGGTGTCCTAAGAACTTTAGTGGGCAACTTATAGTTATCCACAAATCCCCTGGATATGTATGAATGCGATGCACCAGGGTCAAAAGGAACGATTGCAGTAAACGATTTAACTAAAAACTTACCGATAGCTGCATCTGGTTGATCTTCAACCTCCTCCACGTTCACGTGGTTCACTTGTCCTTTGTTAAATGGATTGGGCTTCTTCCCAGAGCTCCCATTACCATTTCCGTTCTTTGCTTCAGGGCACTCAGTGGAATATTGTCCAGTCTTCCCGCACTTGAAAAAAGTAATGTGACTTAGGTCCCTCTTGGCGGGTGTGGCTGGATTGGAGCGGTTCTGATTGCTGCTTGCTCCATTCCCATTCCCATTCTTTGGGCCATTATGATTATGAGAACTTCCTCCATTGTGAGTGTGGCCTCCATGGTTATGGGTAAGCCCTCCCGAGTTCGGGGTAAAGCGAGGCTTCTGCTCAGCTCCTGAATTGTACTTCCCTTGTCCATATTTCCTCTTGCGACTCTCTATTTGCTGCTGCTTCCCTTCGATCATGAGAGTTTTATCTACCAACTCCTGATAGTTGTTAAATGTTGCCACCATTAACTGCATACTCATTTCATCATTCAGCCCTTCCATAAACTTCTCCTACTTCGCAGCATCAGTGGCCACATCATCTGGGGCATAGCGGGATAACTTGCTAAACTCTTCCACGTACTGCCCCACAGCACGGTTCCCTTGGCGTAAGTTGCGAAACTCACGCTTCTTCATGCTCATTGCTCCAGTTGAGACGTGGACTGTGCGGAATGCTTGCTGAAACTGATCCCATGTGATATTGACTATAGGAAAAGTGGCTGGGTAATTCTACCACCATGAGGCTCCTGGTCCATGCAGTTGGTGTGCGGCAAAACGCACCTTCTCAACATCTGTGCAACCTGCGGTGGTCAACTCCCTTCCAATCCTATGCAGCCAGTCATCCGCAACTATTGGCTTGGTGCAACTGGAAAACACCAGCGGCTGCAACCTCAGAAAACGGGCTAAGTTATCAACTGGAGGTGGTGGCAGTGGGTTGTTGTTGTTGTTGTTGCCTTGGTTCTGAACTAACAACTGCATCAAGGCATTCTGCTGTTGGATCAACTGAGTGCGCTCCAGTGGGAAGACAAATCCGGTATCACGTCTCGGAGGCATCTGATGGGTTTAGAGGGAAGAGATTAGAATAGAATGAGGTCTAGTGAGAAGACACTACCCATATGCACATGAGACAAACACAAACATATCACTCAATCAATCAAGCAAGGGCATACAATCGGTCTAACTATCATACAGTGCTCAGACTATACTATATAATGGGGGAAAACTACTTGATCATATGGTGGTCTACTAGTAATTTTGATCGGTGGAAGACTCCATAATATCTGCTCCAGCTTCATCTTCATAGTCATCATCACTACTGTCGGGGTCGGAGTCGGTGTCGTCGATGATGATGTAGTCTTCAGAACGTATCTCCTTGGGTTCGTCTTCATCTCTTCCTGGTGCGGGGTCTCCCATGAATACTCCGATCTTCTTTATCAGGTCGTCATTCTTCTCCAATAGTATTGCGATTTCCTCCTCATATCCATTGCGCGTAGACTTGAGTTCCTCTTCTAGCTCCATGTTCCTGGTCATCGCCTTCTTCAAATCTATCATGCTTGCACACATCTGGTTCTCTTGGCGACGAATGTGCTGGTTTAACTCCGGGATGAAAGCTGCAATAGACCTATCCTTCCTGGTACTGATCATCTCCCATTGCTCATCTCGATGCCCACATATCTGGTAGATAGTGTCCTTCAGCTCATGTTTGTAAACTTCTCTAATACGTCCAATGGCAATGTGGGCTGCCATACTCTTACCTAGACTCCAGGTTGGTGCATCAAAGGAAAACTCTATGGGCTTAGTGACTGGCGTGAATGTCCTTCCTGGAACTTGAACTTGAATCATCCAGCGCTCCTCTTCTGGTAAAGTGGCGGTGTAGGTCCCGGTGAAGCTTGGTATTCCAATGTTCAGGTACCTAGTGACTTCCTTCAAGTGTCGTCCAAAAGGTGTGTCTTCATCCGGTTGTGCAAACTTGTTCCTTGAGTCCACCATCCTAAAGAGTAGAAAATGGAGAGGAGTCAGAAATGAGTAGAGAAGAATGGCCTATGGCTTTTCTTAGTGGTCGTGTCCTACAATCAGCGTGTGCTCTGATACCATCTTGTAGCGACCCGACCTTAGACCGTCAAGTCTCTGTGCTTCAGTGTCATCCCTGGATCGGTAATGCTGACACACACAGTACTCAAAGATTTATAACAGAGTAGCAATCACACACTTATTACATCGATAGTCTCCAAAGAGAACTTATTACAATAAATATGGATTAAGGCCATCTAAATAAGATAACAGCGGAAGGCTTGGCAGATAAAGTGAGTCTATCAACTCCAACGGCATAGCTGAGTGCACGACAACGGCCTAGCGAACCTTACTCGTCGTCTGAAAAGTCTGCAACATGATACGTTGCAGCCCGAAAACGGGTCAGCACATGGAATATGCTGGCAATGTAACACAGTAGAATAATGAACAGATAAATGCTATCACTATATGCATATATGGCTGGTGGAGGCTCTACGGTTAATATGTTTTTGTGAAAAGCCAATTTTTCCCTACAATAAAGGAATATATTTTATTTAACTATCATGGTAGTTGAACAACATTGAGAAGGTTCCTCCAACTCAATCCCAATTAAAAGTAATTATCAACCCAACAAAATTAATTTAGAGTGATGAGATCCATATGATAATCCAAGAACCAGATACTCAAGATGTCCATAACCGGGGACACAGCTAACCATGATTAGTTTGTACACTCTGCAGAGGTTTGCGCACTTTTGCCCACAAGACTTGATCTCCTCCGTTGGATTTCTCGCACTACATCGTGTTTGACAAATGGATGACCGAGACACAATCTTTCAGAAACATTAACTCTAACCCCGGGTGGACAGTTACACCTACTTTCCCTCTACATCTGCTAGCCCACCATTGGAAGAGGTCATGCAACATACTCAACTATGCTAGAGCCCATAATAGCTTGTGGTTGCACACGGAAGTTTCTAGCATGAATAATCTTATGATCACTTTGAACCTGGGTGGCAGACAGTAGGATGATCACACGGGTACTCCGGGATATCCTAGGACAACACTGGATTCTCCAGGTGCCCACAAGCAATCCACCCAGATGTGTACTAAAGTTGCCACCTTAATTTAACCATTAATTAAACACTCACATCTGTCATGGATCTCTGAAACCAAACCACGTCTACGAGCATAGCAGAGCAAAAAGCATAACGCAGAAGCAACTCCCAGGGGTTTGATAAAAAATAGCGCAATAGGTTCTACCTCATCATCTACTTCCCAATACCCACATGTTAAACACATCCTAATCATGCAATGTTTGAGGATTGGAACTAATGCATAAAAACTGGGTATGAAAGAAGTATTATCAATGTGTTACTTGTCTTGCTGACGATCCGCAAAACCTAGTGACTCGTAGTAGCACGCTTCGCACTCCGGGAATTCTATCGCAAACAAACAATAACATGCATAAGCACTCAAGCAATGATGCAAGGGTAAAAACTCAAATTATAAGATCTAACTAGAAAGTTCAGATGAAGAACTCCGGTTTGCAAAAAGAATCAAATCAAACGGAGCAACAAAACTCAAACTACGAAAGAAACAAGATCCGATTACTAATCTGGACTAAAGTCAAATTTTACTGTATCAAAATCTTGTTCAAGTTGGTTAAACAGAAAGAGAACTTCGAGACGAAGATCTAGGCGCTTGAATCGCGTCATTCCAATAAATGAGCGAAAATATGAACTAAAATGAAAATCAGGGAAGAAATCACAATTGAAAATAATCGCGAAAAACCCTGGAAAAAGAAAAACTGACGAACAGGCTAACGAACGAACGTTCGCTGTCTGCGGCTAATGGGCGAACAACGTTCGTTAAAACGAACATACGGACAAACATCTACTATTTAACCGAACCGAGAAAACCAAACAAAACCAATTCTAAAAAAACGAGATCTAGGTTTTCAAAATAAAAACCTATCGGTTTTTAAGAAAAATCGGCGGCTACCTCGTGGAATGGGATGGCGGCGTACTCTGGCGGCGGATCCGGCGGCGTCCGGCGGCAACTTAGGGTTAGGATTTGGGCGCGGGCGGCGGCTGGGCTCGGGTGGGCAGCGGGGTCGGGGGGCGGCGGCTTATAAAGAGCCGGCCTGGGGAGTCCTGGCCGGTTACGGCCCGGAGTTGGTTAGAACTCTTTTTAAAAAAATATTCCGTCATGCAGAAAAACGATTAATAGAAATACATAATGGACTCCAAAAATCCTGAAATAAATTTTCCTCGTCCTCTAAAAATATAGTGGACAAAGTGAACATTTATTTGGGCCTCTAATGCAATTTTGAAAAACGCATATTTTTCCTAATTCAAATAAAATAGAGATAAAATCCAAATAAAATATAATGATTGATTTTAATATTCTTCCTCCAATATTTCCTTTATTTTGGAGAAGTCATTTTACCTCCTCTCATATTTTTAGTATGAAATGTTTTCGGAGAGAAAATATATTAAAACCAAAGTGATTCTTGTTTCGATATTTGAGAAAAATTCAAATATGAGAACTAGGAAATCCCCAACTCTCTCTGAGGGTCCTTGGGTTGCTTAGGATTTCGAGGATTGCAAAACGAAATGCAATAAAAATGTGATATGCATGAATGACCTATGTATAACATTCCAAATTGAAATTTTGGGATGTTACAGTATGACTGGTATATTCTCTGATTTTTGTGGAAATACCATTGAGGTTTTCATGGATGACTTTTCTGTTTATGGGAAGTCTTTTGATGATTATTTAAGCAATCGTGATCGAGTTTTGCAGAGATGTGAACAAACAAATCTTGTCTTGAATTGGGATAAGTGCCACTTTCTGGTTAATGAAGGCATTGTCTTGGGTCATAAAATTTCTAAAAGAGGTATTGAAGTGGACCAAGCTAAGGTTGAAGCAATTGAGAAAATGCCATGTCCTAAAGATATAAAAGGTATTCATAGTTTCCTAGGTCATGCTGGTTTCTATAGGAGATTTATCAAAGACTTTTCTAAAAATTTCTAGGCCTCTCACTAGTCTTTTGCAAAAGGATATTCCTTTTGTTTTTTATGATGATTGTTTAGAAGCCTTTGAAACACTCAAGAAAGCCTTAATTTCTCCACCTATTGTTCAACCACCTGATTGGAACTTGCCTGTTGAAATTATGTGTGATGCTAGTGACTATGTTGTTGGTGTTGTTCTAGGACAAAGAGTTGATAAGAAAATGAATGTTATTCATTATGCTAGTAAAACTCTAGACAGTCCTCAAAGAAATTATGCTACTACTAAAAAAGAATTCTTAGCAGTGGTGTTTTTCGGTGTCCAAACCGGCGGATCTTGGGTAGGGGGTCCCGAACTGTGCGTCTAAGGTGGATGGTAACAGGAGGCGGGGGACACAATGTTTACCAAGGTTCGAGCCCTCTCGAAGGAGGTAATACCCTACTTCCTGCTTGATTGATCTTGATGTTATGAGTATTACAAGAGTTGATCTACCACGAGATCGTAGAGGCTAAACCCTAGAAGCTAGCCTATGATTATGATTGTTGTTGTCCTACGGACTAAACCCTCCAGTTTATATAGGCATCGGAGGGGCTAGGGTTACACAGAGTCGGTTACAAGGGAGGAGATCTACATATCCGAATTGCTAAGCTTGCCTTCCACACAAAGGAGAGTCCCACCCGGACATGGGACGAAGTCTTCAATCTTGTATCTTCATAGCCCAACAGTCCGGCCAAAGGATATAGTCCGGTCGTCCGAGGACCCCCTAATCCAGGACTCCCTCAGTAGCCCCTGAACCAGGCTTCAATGACGATGAGTCCGGCACGTAGATTGTCTTCGGCATTGCAAGGAGGGTTCTTCCTCCGAATACTCCATAGAAGATTTCGAACACAAGGATAGTGTCCGGCTCCGCAAAACAAATTCCACATACCACCGTAGAGAGTATAATATCCCACAAATCTAATCTACTGACAAATTTCATAGCGTGACATCACGCCATGGCCCGGTCATTATTCGAACCATTTTTCTCAACTAGCTACTGCACATATTGTGAGGTGGTTTTCTTGGCATGTCTTGTCGAAGCAGAGATCGTGTCCCCTTATCAAGGGATTCTCATCAATACGGGTGTGGGTAACCCAACCGCGCCATCAATCACGGCGCTTGGGGAATAAGCGAGTTTACCAGGCGGGTGGGGAGGCGCACAATTTCTTCCGCCCTTATAAAGGGACAAGGACTCCTGCTTTTCACCCACGCCTTCTTCTTCCCTGCCCATCCATTCTCGCGCACTCGAGCTCCAGCGCTCAAGTTCGCATTTTCTCCATAAAACCACTCCAAACATGTCCGGAGCGGGAGGCAAGTGGATGGTCTCCTCCGTTACAGAGGAGAACATTATGAAGCTTCGGAAGCCGGATACCTAGCCGCAGATATCGCGCACCGGCTCCCAGACGCGGGGCAGATCGTCCCTACCCCCGGACCCCACGAAAGGGTTGTATTCCTTACCCATTTCGTCCGTGGGCTGGGATTTCCCCTCCACCCATTTGTCCTCGGGCTCATGTTCTACTACGGCTGGACTTCCACGATCTGGCCCCCAATTTCATCATCAACATCTCGGTGTTGATCGTCATGTGCGAGGCCTTCCTCCGCATCAAGCCCCACTTCGGCATGTGGCTGAAGACCTTCAACGTTAAACCGAAGATGGTGGTCGGCCAGCAAGCGGAGTGCGGAGGCGCCATTGTGGGCAAAAATGCCCAACGTCACCTAGCTCGAAGGCTCCTATGTGGAGACCGTAAAGGGGTGGTAATCAGGGTGGTTCTACATCACCGAGCCGCGTGACACCAACTGGGTGGCGGCCCCCGAATTTTGATCTGGCATCCCCATGCGGCTCACATCCTGGAAAGCGAAGGGCCTATCCTGGGGTTCATCGGTGGAGCTGACCGGACTCCAGAACTATGTTAAAAACATGATAAGCAAGAAAATCAAGCTTGTCAACGTGGTCCAGGTCATGCTCTTCCGCCGGATCCTCCCGTGTCAAAAACGGGCATTCAATATGTGGGAGTTCGACTCGGCTAAGCACCAGACGCTGCAAGAGCTCTTCGACACGACACACCAGGACATCTGGAAGGTGATGTTCAAGTCCGCCGAGGTACCTCCTCCCCTTACCGAGGATCGCGGACTCAGCGCAAAGTGCCTTGCCAATCCGGTAAGCTCCTTATATCTCATAAGATGTTTCTTTCCCAGTATAATCATGTGGGGGATCTAAACCTCCACGCCATTTAACAGGAGTGGGTCGCGACAGTGGAGCGGATCGATTGTCCGGCCCCACTGCCCGAGGATCCAACAAGGGCTCTCTTAACGGAAATGCTGGTTCCGGCGCCCTCTGAGGCGCCGGAGAAGAAGGCCAAGAAGAAGGCCACGGGGACCAGGAAAGGTCTTCGGCGCAAGGTCGTATCGGACTCATCGTCCGATAACACCGAGGCACCCTCCTCCCACGAAAATGAGGAGGGGGAAGAGGAAAGTTGTGACGCCCGGATAATTAAGCTACAGTGAACCTCCGCTAATGATAACGCGTCAGCTCGGTTACTGTTGATAAACTCGCGTCAGTTCAAATTTAAAATAAAGTCAAACAATAAAAGTTTTCAAATATTAAAACTAAATGTTCGGGTGGAGACAAATGATGCATAGGTAATTATGGTGGAGAAACCACACTTTTATAAGATTTTTAAATAATCTAAAATGAATAAAATAGTAGCTAAAACAATTAAATAAATGTCTTTTGAATTTTATAAAATACTAAACTATTTTGTTCAGGGGTAAAACTTTTTGTGACAGTAGTTGGAATTGTAACTTTAATTTAGGTGTGGGTTTTACTTTTTGTAAAACTGTAAACTATTAAAGAAATAAAAGAAAACAGAATACAAAGGTAAGAATAAAACAAAACAAAAGAAACCAATCCCCTTCCCCCTGGGCCGTTCGGCCCAACCGGGCATCCCGGCCACCAGGCCCAGCCCACCAGCTCCCCATCTTCAACCCCTGTTCATCAGGGGAGTGCTGGCCGTTGCTCGTGCGTCCATGGATGGATCGTCCACGCGTCGTGCATCCATGGCTCCTTGACGGTCTATAAGATCCCCCTCGACGCGTTGACGAATCCTAGCTCTCCTTTTCCCCTCCCCTGTGCCGCTTTCGTCCCCGCAACCCTTGGCCGAACCTGCATCGCCATGGCCTCCGACATCCACGCGCCCACCGAGCTCCCCGCGCCCAGCCACCTCGTCCGCGAGCTTCGCCGATGTCCACTCCTTCGACTACGTCCACCAGTTGGAGCCGGGAGCCCCTGGATCGCAGGGATCGACGTCTTCTTCAACCTCCAGCCACCGCGACGCCATCGACGAATTCGTCGCCGTCGCTCCACCCTCGGCCTTCTCGATCTCGCCTATGACACCGCGGTGAGGTCCTCACTCGATTCCCGCTCTTCCCTGCTCGACCCATGCCTATAGCCGTCGTTCCCCACAGAACTTTGGCCGCCTTAGTCCTCATGGCCTCTTGCTTCGACCACCTCCACTGCTGCGCTACTGCTGCTACTGTCGCGCAGGCTCGTTCGCTACTGCAGCCTGCGCTCCCGCGCGTGCCCACCCGTGGCCTCGCCTCCGCCTACCGCCGCTCACCCGCTGCCGTGCGTCCGCCTCGCCTGACCGCGTCGGCCGTGGCCTCCATCGCTGTCCACGTGCGCGACACCGCGCCTGGCGCTGTTCGCTCTCACCGGCCACGCCCCAGGCTCCCCTGCCCGCGCTGCCCTGTCACCCGCACCTGCCAGCCTCTCCCATCGCCTGGCCATGCTCGCCCGCGCTGCTCGAGCTTCCTGCACGCGCGCTCGCCGACGCTGCCGCCGCCCCTGCTAGTCCTGCGTGTGCCCGCTGGAACCCTTGCCGCCGCCTCCGCCTGCAGCTAGCTCCGGTAACGCGGCCCGGGCCGCATCCGGCCGTGCGCGGCGTTGCCTGGCCGTCTCCGCGCCATGCCGATGACTGCTGCTGCTCTGAACGTACTGCTGCTGCTGAATGCTACTGTAACTATGGCTAGCTTTGCGAATATTACGCTGACTAACCCCCTTGACAGCCTCTAATCAGCGGGTAAACAATTACTAATAGGCCGAGAAAAATTATGAGTAGAAAGTATACTTGACAAACTTCATTTTATCCCATACCAAATCCTTTCGATGAACGGATTAAATCGTACGGAAATCACAAAAGGCTATCTTCTATTAACAAAGAACATAATTAACCCCTAGTTGTGGGTGTGCGTGTGTGTTCTGTGTTTGTGAGGCCGGCCCCATGTTCAATTAGTTTAGGGTTAATTATTATGTAGGTTAGCTACTAGCAGATGACATGTGGACCCTATTAATTAGGTTAGTATTTATTTATTTTTTTAGGTATAGCCTATGACATGTGGGATCCACTTCTACTATTCATGTGTTGACCAGTCAAATGTTGACTGGTTCAACCCAGCCCCACTGGCCCCACTTTCCACAGAATAGACTAGGAAACCCATGGGTACACTTAGTATATTCTGTTTTAATTTCGAAATATAATTAAATCCAGAAATTTTAGAAAATCATTTAAACTTCGGAAAATCATATAAAATAATCCGTAGTTCGGATGAAAATACTTTATACATGAAAGTTGCTCGGAACGATGAGACGGATCCGAATACACAGTCCGTTGATCAGCCACACGTCCCTAGCATAGCGAACATGCAACTTTCACTGTCCAGTCCGTCTATCCGAAAACGTGAAACATCGGTAATACTTTTCCGGATGTTTCCCCCCTTCGCCGGTATCACCTATTCCTGCGTTAGGTCACCCCTAGCACAACGTATTGCCGTGTCTTGCTTTGTGTTACATTTGATTGCTCTGTTATTTATTGTGTTCCCCCTCCGTTACTTCTTTCCGGTAGGCTCCGAGACCGTTGTCGATACCCCTGTGATCGACTACATCGACGACGACCCCTTCTTCTTGCTAGAGCAACCAGGCAAGCCCCCCCCCACTTTGATCACCAGATATCGCCTACTCTTCTCTATACTGCTTGCATTAGAGTAGTGTAGCATGTTACTGCTTTCCGGTATTCCTATCCTGATGCATAGCCTGTCCTTGCTACTACTGTTGTTACCATTACCTGCTATCCTACTGCTTAGTATAGGATGCTAGTGTTCCATCAGTGGCCCTACACTCTTGTCCGTCTGCCATGCTATACTACTGGGCCGTGATCACTTCGGGAGGTGATCACGGGCATATACATTATACTTTACACAGTTACATTACCTGTGATACTGTTCGGAGATGGGGGCTGAAGGGGCAGGTGGCTCCATCCCGGTAGAGGTGGGCCTGGGTTCCCGACGGCCCCCGACTGTTACTTTGTGGCGGAGCGACAGGGCAGGTTGAGACCACCCAGGAGAGAGGTGGGCCTGGCCCTGGTCGGTGTTTGCGGATACTTAACACGTTTAACGAGATCTTGGTATTTGATCTGAGTCTGGCTACTGGCCTATACGCACTAACCATCTACGCGGGGACAGTTATGGGCACTCGACGTCATGGTATCAGCCAAAGCCTTCGTGATGTCAGCAACTGAGTGGCGCGCGCCGGATTGGACCGTAAGCCTGTTCTTGTATTAAGGGGGCTAGTTCTGCTTCCGGCCGCGTACGCAACGTGCAGGTGTGCAATGGGCGATGGGCCCAGACCCCTGCGCCATAGGATTTAGACCGGCGTGCTAACCTCTCTATTGTGCCTAGGTAGGGCTGCGACGTGTTGATCTTCCAAGGCCGGGCATGACCCAGGAAAGTGTGTCCGGCCAACTGGGATTGAGCGTGTTGGGATATGTGGTGCACCCCTGCAGGGAAGTTAATCTATTCGAATAGCCATGATCTTCGGTAACAGGACGAGTTGGAGTTGTACCTTGACCTTATGACAACTAGAACTGGATACTTAATAAAACACACCCTTCCAAGTGCCAGATACAACTGGTGGTCGCTCTCTCACAGGGCGACGAGGGGAGGATCATCGGTTAGGGTTATGCTATGCGATGCTACTTGGAGGAGTTCAGTCTACTCTCTTCTACATGCTGCAAAACGGAGGCTGCCAGAAGCGTAGTCTTCGACACTATTAGCTATCCCCTCTTATTCTGGCATTCTGCAGTTCAGTCCACCGATATGGCCTTTACACATATACCCATGCATATGTAGTGTAGCTCCTTGCTTGCGAGTACTTTGGATGAGTACTCACGGTTGCTTCTCCTTCTTTTCCTTCTATCCCTTCTACCTGGTTGTCGCAACCAGATGTTGGAGCCCAGGATCCAGACGCCACCGTCGACGACGACTCCTACTACACCGGAGGTGCCTACTACTACGTGCTGCCCGCTGACGACGACCAGGAGTAGTTAGGAGGATCCCAGGCAGGAGGCCTACGCCTCTTTCGATCTGTATCCCAGTTTGTGTTAGCCTTCTTAAGGCAAACTTTTTTAACTTATGTCTGTACTCAGATATTGTTGCTTCCGCTGACTCGTCTATGATCAAGCTCTTGTATTCGAGCCCTCGAGGCCCCTGGCTTGTAATATGATACTTGTATGACTTATTTTATCATTAGAGTTGTGTTGTGATATCTTCCCGTGAGTCCCTGATCTTGATCGTACACGTTTGCATGTATGATTAGTGTACGATTGAATCGGGGGCATCACAAGTTGGTATCAGAGCCGACTGCCTGTAGGAATCCCTCTTCCACACTCCTTGGCCGAAGTTGAGTCTAGTCGATGAAAACTGTTTTACTAACATGGCTGTGCGGCCCATGGGCCCACGTCGCCATTGGGTGGTATTAGGATCTTTTGTTCCTCGTCTATACTCTGGAACTCTGATCTCTCTTCTATTCAGGTTAAATGATTTTGCTAAAATCTAACTTTAGGTTCTCGTTACACTTCCTGCCGGAGAGCCCCTTCATTACAGATGATCGACTGCTTCAACAGAAGATTTTGACAATACTCTCCGATGTTCTCCTGAGACTTTGTGCCATCGATTTTGCAATTCCCTTCCATCGATAAACCCTATGGATAACCACGTACACTTGCCATTCATTCAATGATTCCCCGTTGATCTTGTTATTACAAGATACCTCGAAATTCTCTCTACTGTTTCGACAATCCTTTGAGTTTACTGCCTTGCAGTTCTTTACCGCATGAATACCCCTTACGGATAATTCCTCGCACTTATCGAGTATCTATTCATCCCAGTTGTTCGTATGCTTCATAAGATACTCTTAAATACTATCCGATCTTCTAAAGATCATCAACAACCTATTGCTCTTGAATTTCTTGGTTGCTTGCATTGGGATTAAATCCTATAAGTCTGGTAATCTTATTGGCATCCTTTGTCATTATCATTTTAAGTCTGTTGATCCAATATGATGTGAATGCTCTCAATCCTCAGTCATATCCTAGAATTCATCCTTCCGGCTCAGACGTCATTTCAAACGTGGGCTGGTTCTCGCCAATCAAATTGTCGTCGATTGTGCCCCTAAGTATATTGAACTTATCCATCCTTGATCGGAGCGTCTGCTTCTGATCCTTCGCTTTGTAAATCATAATTCCTTTGCAATTGAGCTCCAAGTTACTCAGTTGTTTCTATAATCCAATGTCTTTGCATTGATTCTTCCTCTGGTTGTGAGCCGATACTCACATCAGATCCTTTATGGACCATCAGAACCTTGTTGGATTTTATCCGACAACGTCCTTCATATTCAATCACTTTGGAAGTTCTTTCCCTGATACGTAATGCCTTTGGTAAATTGTATCCTCTGCTTTTGTGAACCATGCTCTACTTTCGAGCTTGTGTTAATTACTTCTAAAAATTTGTGGTATATGTTCCTAAGACGCCTCGATGGGTTGAACCAATGCCTTAACTAATCTATGTGAGCCCGGAAGATTTCACGGGCCATACTCATCTGGTATTTCACCAGGTAAAACTGTCAACACTAATACCATTATCAAAACGAGAAGTTAATGTAAGGTTCTACTTTGGAGAAGTGGGAGTCGACCTTGAACTTTGTGTTCATGCCCATGGACCCGATGTGGAATCTATCATGAAAGCTTCTTGTATTAATAATGGTCCCCTTGTTATAAGTTCATCTTGTATCTATGTTGGTCCTTTGCGACCATGGTACCGACCATGATTGATCATCTTTGATCCTTTTCTCGGACAAGTTGAACCACTTGTCCTCTGCAGATCAATGCACCCATCCAACCTCTATTATGATCTACCTTCGAGTATTACCCCGTGGTATCTCGATAATAGCACAGAACCATATTACTTCTTATGAGTTCTTCAAGTATTATTTCTCACCGATTCCAATTTTCCCCGGGTTATGAGTTGTTAGACACTCAAGAACACTGATAAGTGAATCAATTTCGCACTCCGATTCAATAGCTCTAAGTAATCTCCGTTTCTTATGAGTTTATTAATCCTTCAAGTCATTCCTAGCCTGATCGGCTATATCATTAAAGTGCTAAATTTTAACTGTGCTACCTGGTCCTTATTCCCAGAGCACAACTTTTGGTGACGAGCTAAGCTTACGTCGATCTTCCTTGTCTTATCGTTCCACCTTGAATGACAAGCTTGAATTCGAGTTTGTGTCCTACTCATGGTCCCAAGATCATTTCGCTTCATCATTCCTTTGACTTGATGTCATCGCCGATCGATTACATCTCCAGGAAACCTCTCGACAGAATCTGTCATGATCATCATCAACATTCTGAGCTCTTCCTGGATATCAATTGAATTCATGATGAGAAATACCGTCCTTGCCCTCGATGATTTGTGTTGTCATCGACCACTTTAATGCCTCCCCTCCAACACAAACTTGTTCGTGTTTTGTGTTATACCTTGAGTTCCTTGCTATCCAGCAGTTGTTCTTAATTACTTTGGAATATTACCATCTTTTATGTCAAGAATGTGGTGAGAATTTCACCACCTCTTAAAAATTCTTGGTACAGTGATGCATCTCGCCATCACCATTCTTTTCTTAGTCCCCGTGTTGAGTGAACTCTGTTGTGTGAATTTATTATCTCTAGCTACCCTATTGCTTCAGAGTTAATGGACAATAATTCCAATTTAGTGTGTTGGTTGCTCAATCGCCATTCCAACGTTGGTTGTGCAACCCAGCCCCTATTTTGGGTACACCTTTCAACCAATGATTAATTGTGTATGTTTTCCTTGAGCATACATCATTATATCATTTGATTCGACAAATGTTATCTCCTTGTTCACACAACTATGGAAATCCATCTTTTTGGATACCCCGTTGAATTATCGCTAAGTCCATCAGCCACCTCCTCATCCTCTCCTTGGCTTAATGATGAATCCCTTCGTGTATCCAGAGTCTGACCTTTGCTTGAAGACCATGGCAATGCTACCTCGAAGCATGTCTGTGGTACTCCGATTTTCAATAAGAGCATTTGAAGAACAATGCTAAATTTTCTCTGTTCATTATCCAAATACCGTTGTTTGGGCTATGTCATGAAATCCTCTTCCCTTACCTAAATGGTTTTCTACTTACTATCCTGTCATGGATATCATGCTCTGCTTATCCTTGGAAAGGATATACCCCTGAAATATATGTTTAAACACATTTTCCTTTCCATTGTTTTCTTTAACCTTTCTTGCGATCAATATGATCTAAGCAGTAACAATTCCCTGCTTATGTAACCAACTCGGTGCACAATTCTGTCAGAAAGACCCTGTTGCTTTTGTTGATGACATTCCGGTAACCACCGATGGACGAGAACTTTGCCTACTGGTCCGCCTCATTCAACGAGCAGGAAAATGGTTCTCTTCATCCCTCGCCCTTGGTACCGATGTTGTTGCCGACATAACCGACAGACTACCTCTGACATGCCTTGCTTACATAATCGTGCAAGATGTCACTGCCCTTCCTACTTTTAACCCACATGGTGGGCCCATAACCCACAGTTCCACAGGATCAAAGCCTGGCTCTCATGTACACCCCCTGTTCCCAAAGTTATTCCTCGCGCGTGGCCTCATAAGTAATTCACGAGCCACCTCCCGAGAGATCATCAATTCTGGTACCAGACACAATACTTATTCCTGTTGATCTCAACCCCTTTCATGCCCTAATGCAGACCCGTTCTTACGGGATACACCCCTTATTCTTTCGTAAGTATGATGGAGTTCCCGAAGAAAGGATACCGACTTCATCATGATGACCTGAAATAGAGAATTGACGACATCAACGAAAGGGATTAACTTCTTCAAGAAGAGCAGCCAAAACCGAGAAGATCCGTTAGCATTTCATAACCAGACTTTCCCCCCCTACTCTACCTCTTAAATCTCGGGACGAGATTTCTTGTAGTGGAGGAGAATTGTGACGCCCGGATAATTAAGCTATAGTGATTTCAAATTTAAAATAAAGTCAAACAATAAAAGTTTTCAAATATTAAAACTAAATGTTCGGGTGGAGACAAATGATGCATAGGTAATTATGGTGGAGAAACCACACTTTTATAAGATTTTTAAATAATCTAAAATGAATAAAATAGTAGCTAAAACAATTAAATAAATGCCTTTTGAATTTTATAAAATACTAAACTATTTTGTTCAGGGGTAAAACTTTTTGTGACAGTAGTTGGAATTGTAACTTTAATTTAGGTGTGGGTTTTACTTTTTGTAAAATTATAAACTATTAAAGAAATAAAAGAAAACAGAAAACAAAGGTAAGAATAAAACAAAACAAAAGAAACCAAAACAAAACAAAAGAAACCAAGCCCCCTCCCCCCTGGGCCGTTCGGCCCAACCGGCCACCCCGGCCACCAGGCCCAGCCCACCAGCTCCCCATCTTCAACCCCTGTTCATCAGGGGAGTGCTGGCCGTTGCTCGTGCATCCATGGATGGATCGTCCTGGCTCCTGGACGGTCTATAAGATCCCCCTCGACGCGTTGACGAACCCTAGCTCTCCTTTTCCCCTCCCCTGTGCCGCTTTCGTCCCTGCAACCCTTGGCCGAACCTGCATCGCCATGGCCTATGACATCCACGCGCCCACCGAGCTCCCCGCGCCCAGCCACCTCATCCGCGAGCTTCGCTGATGTCCACTCCTTCGACTACGTCCACCAGTTGGAGCCGAGAGCCCCTGGATCGCAGGGATCGACGTCGTCTTCAACCTCCAACCACCGCGACGCCATCGACGAATTCGTCGCCGTCGCTCCACCCCCGGCCTTCTCGATCTCACCTACGACACCGCGGTGAGGTCCTCACTCGATTCCCGCTCTTCCCTGCTCGACCCATGCCTATAGCCGTCGATTCCCACAGAAATTTGGCCGCCGTTAGTCCTCATGGCCTCTTGCTTCGACCACCTCCACTGCTGCGCTACTGCTGCTACTGTCGCGCAGGCTCGTTCGCTACTGCAGCCTGCGCTCCCGCGCGTGCCCACCCGTGGCCTCGCCTCCACCTACCGCCGCTCACCCGCTGCCGTGCATCCGCCTCGCCTGACCGCGTCGGTCGTGGCCGCCATCGCCGTCCACACACGCGACACCGCGCCTGGCGCTGTTCGCTCGCACCGGCCACGCCCCCAGGCTCCCCTGCCCGCGCTGCCCTGTCACCCACACCTGCCAGCCTCTCCCATCCGCCTGGCCATGCTCACCCGCGCCGCTCGAGCTTCCTGCACGCGCGCTCGCCGACGCTGCCGCCGCCCCTGCTAGTCCTGCGCGCGCCCGCTGGAACCCTTGCCGCCGCCTCCGCCTGCAGCTAGCTCCGGCAACGCGGCCCGGGCCGCATCTGGCCGTGCGCGGCGTTGCCTGGCCGTCTCCGCGCCATGCCGATAACTGTTTCTGCTCTGAACGTACTGCTACTGCTGAATGCTACTGTAACTATGGCTAGCTTTGCGAATATTAGGCTGACTAACCCCCTTGACAGCCTCTAATCAGCGGGTAAACAATTACTAATAGGCCAAGAAAAATTATGAGTAGAAAGTATACTTGACAAACTTCATTTTATCCCATTGGACCAAATCCTTTCGATGAATGGATTAAATCGTACGAAAATCACAAAAGGGTATCTTCTATTAACAAAGAACATAATTAAACCCCTAGTTGTGTGTGTGCGTGTGTGTTCTGTGTTTGTGAGGCCGGCCCCATGTTCAATTAGTTTAGGGTTAATTAGTATGTAGGTTAGCTACTAGCAGATGACATGTGGACCCCATTAATTAGGTTAGTATTTATTTATTTGTTTAGGTATAGCCTATGACATGTGGGATCCACTTCTACTATTCATGTGTTGACCAGTCAAATGTTGACTGGTTCAACCCAGCCCCACTGGCCCCACTTGCCACACAATAGACTAGAATAGTGCTAGGTGGCAAAGTATTTCATCGTTTATAATTCGATTTAAATAAATTCTAGAAATTTTTTAAACTTTGTAATTAAATCCAGAAATTTTAGAAAATCATTTAAACTTCGGAAAATCATATAAAATAATCCGTAATTCGAATGAAAATAATTTATACATGAAAGTTGCTCAGAACGATGAGACGGATCCGAATACACAGTCCGTTGATCAGCCACACGTCCCTAGCATAGGAACATGCACCTTTCACTGTCCAGTCCGTCTATCCGAAAACGTGAAACATCGGTAATACTTTCTCGGATGTTTCCCCCCTTCGCCGGTATCACCTATTCCTGCGTTAGGTCACCCCTAGCACAACATATTGTCGCGTCTTGCTTTGTGTTACATTTGGTTGCTCTGATATTTATTGTGTTCCCCCTCCGTTACTTCTTTCCGGTAAGCTCCGAGACCGTTGCCGATACCCCTGGGATCGACTACATTGATGACGACCCCTTCTTCTTGCTAGAGCAACCAGGCAAGCCCCCCCCCCTTGATCACCAGATATCGCCTATTCTCTTCTACACTGCTTGCATTAGAGTAGTATAGCATGTTACTGCTTTCCGTTTATCCTATCCTGATTCATAGCCTGTCCTTGTTACTACTGTTGTTACCTTTACCTGCTATCCTACATGCTTAGTTTAGGATGCTAGTATTCCATCTGTGGCCCTACATTCTTGTCCGTCTGCTGTGCTATACTATCGGGCCGTGATCACTCGAGAGGTGATCACGGGTATATACTATATAGTTATACATGACACATGTGGTGACTAAAGTCGGGTCCGCTCATTGAGTGCCCGCAAGTGATTCTGATGAGGGGGCTGAAAGGACAGGTGGCTCCATCCCGGTAGAGGTGGGCCTGAGGTGGGCTTGGCCCTGGTCGGTGTTCGCGGATACTTAACACGTTTAACGAGATCTTGGTATTTGATCTGAGTCTGGCTACTGGCCTATACGCACTAACCATCTACGCGGGGACAGTTATGGGCACTCAACGTCGTGGTATCAGCCGAAGCCTTCGTGACGTCAGCGAATGAGTGGCGCGCGCTGGATTGGACCGTAAGCCTGCTCTTGTATTAAGGGGGCTAGTTCTGCTTCCAGCCGCGTACGCAACGTGCAGGTGTGCAATGGGTGATGGGCCCAGACCCCTGCGCCATAGGATTTAGACCGGCGTGCTGACCTCTCTGTTGTGCCTAGGTAGGGTTGCGACGTGTTGATCTTCCGAGGCCGGGCATGACCCAGGAAAGTGTGTCCGGCCAAATGGGATCGAGCGTGTTGGGATATGTGGTGCACCCCTGCAGGGAAGTTAATCTATTCGAATAGCCGTGATCTTCGGTAACAGGACGACTTGGAGTTGTACCTTGACCTTATGACAACTAGAACTGGATACTTAATAAAACACACCCTTCCAAGTGCCAGATACAACCGGTGGTCGCTCTCTCACAGGGCGATGAGGGGAGGATCATCGGTTAGGGTTATGCTATGCGATGCTACTTGGAGGAGTTCAGTCTAGTCTCTTCTACATGCTGCAAAACGGAGGCTGCCAGAAGCGTAGTCTTCGACAGGATTAGCTATCCCCTCTTATTCTGGCATTCTGCAGTTCAGTCCACCGATATGGCCTTTACACATATACCCATGCATATGTAGTGTAGCTCCTTGCTTGCGAGTACTTTGGATGAGTACTCACGGTTGCTTCTCCTTCTTTTCCTTCTATCCCTTCTACCTGGTTGTCGCAACCAGATGTTGGAGCCCAGGATCCAGACGCCACCGTCAACGACGACTCCTACTACACCAGAGGTGCCTACTACTACGTGCTGCCCGCTGACGACGACCAAGAGTAGTTAGGAGGATCCCAGGCAGGAGGCCTGCGCCTCTTTCGATCTGTATCCCAGTTTGTGTTAGCCTTCTTAAGGCAAACTTGTTTAACTTATGTCTGTACTCAGATATTGTTGCTTCCGCTGACTCATCTATGATCGAGCTCTTGTATTCGAGCCCTCGAGGCCCCTGGCTTGTAATATGATGCTTGTATGACTTATTTTATCATTAGATTTGTGTTGTGATATCTTCCCGTGAGTCCCTGATCTTGATCGTACACGTTTGCATGTATGATTAGTGTATGATTGAATCGGGGGTGTCACAAAAGTTCTCCCCCCCCAAGACGGGGAGACAAGAAAAGGAAGGGTGCCCCGTCAGGGGAGGCCGAAGGGTCCAAGAAGGGAAGGACTCTCCTTCCGGAGCTCCACGGCGGCCGCTTTTAGCGACAAGGAGTGGTTACCTAGGGACAAGCCCCTAGCGAAGTCGTAAGTATCCAGATACCATAATAGTTCTTGGTATGTTTTATGTCATTGCTTCTTATCATGCTGAACATGACCATGCAGCCCATCCAAAGCCCATATCAACGTATCCTCTTCGGATGAGTCTTTGGGCCTATCGGAGATGAACAGCGATTCACTCGCAACCGCCTCCTCCCCCCGTCCTACGGACGACGTCGAGGTGTTGTCTGAAAGGGTACTAAACCAAGGGGAGACAGTTCCGGAGGCACCCCAAGGCGACATTCCGGACGCTGGGCGGACGAGGGGCAAGACTCCCATGGGTTCTAATGCCGGGGGCAGCAAGTCTAGCCACCAGTCGAATACTGTGCCGGAACCTCCAGTGGTTTTGGATTCTGTCAGGCGACCCTTCGCCAAGGGGGACAAGCCGTCTGTGCCGATGGCCTCTGTCCATCCAGAGGCATCGGACAATTTGCTGGAAGCGCTTCACGGCGCTTCCATTGACGAAGAGCACCGCACTATCATGAGTGCGGTGGTCAAGAAGGTTCGGTCCGCCAAAAGCGGACTAGATGAAGCCTGTGCCAACCTCCTAATAGGCTTTGAGGTAAATAATCAAATTATGAGAAAACGTTACAGCATAGACAGTAGCCCCTGATGCTCTATTTGGTGTTCGCAAAGAAAGGCCGAACAGAGGATCAAATAATAATCACAGGAGTCTAATCAGAATATGTCTATGTGAATAAGCAGGCTTCACTACTGGCCGCTGCCGCTTACACGGCGGAGGTCTCCGCGCTGAAGAGGGACCTTGAGCGGTCTGAGGAAGAGCCCGGCCTTACCAAGAGGCAGCTTGAAGAGAACAAAGGTAAGTAATACCTTGTCTGTTTATTGATAAAGAAAAAGGAAACTGGTTGTTAGATCACAGGATCGTCATGAATTTTGCTAGGGGCCACGACCGAAGTGGCGGCCCTGAAGAAGGTGTTGTCCGAGGCCGAAGGCAAAGCGGCCAAGGAGCGCGCTGAGCGCGAGAAGCAAGAGGCCCGAGTCGGCGAGGTTCAGCAAGAGCTCCAGGAGTTTGTCAAGGATTACGAGTCCTTGGAGCGTGACTCTAAGACGCAAAGGTCCAAGCTTGCGAAGGCCCTCGAGAACGCACAAAATGCCAAGGCCGAAGCCCAAAAGGCCCTCCAGGAAATTGAGGCGGTCAGGAAGATAGCAGTGGGTAAGGCATTCATTATGCAAAGCAAGCATGTGAAGGAAACTTTCCTTTTACTTACCCGAATTCAGAGCTCTCCGGGAGCGTTCGCAGATCTACCCAGCAGTGTATCGGATGCCGCGGAGTTCTACCGGGCCGAGGAAGGGAGCTCAACGGAGAAGTTGTTCTGGTCTCAGTATACTAGGACTGAACATCCGATGCCCTTGAGCGACCAGTTGAAGCAACTGGTCGAGCTTCACAAGGCGGCCAAGGGCCTCATAGTCCGGATGTGTCCTGGCAAGCCCTTGCCTGGCAGCTATTTTGGACTGGTAAGGCAGCTTGCGAACGCATGCCCCCGGTTTGAAGTCATAAAGCGGTCTGTCTGCATTGAGGGTGCGTGTAGGGCTTTTGCCCAGGTGAAAGTGCTCTAGGCGAAGATGGACGCCGATAAGCTGGTGAAGGAGGCCACCAGAGGGCAAGGAGCATCGCCACCCCGAAAAGTACTATGACAGTGTCCTAAAGGGTGCTCGCCTTGTGGCAGAAGAATGTGCTAAGGATGTAATATTTGAATGAATGTACTCATGTGATACTGTAATGTGAAATGAGTTCATGTGCGCTATGTAACGCTTGTTAATTTAAAATATTACCTTCTGTGCGGCTGTTTATAATATTTGAGAGTTGGCCAGTCGTCGGCTTCTGCCCCATGTAACTAATACTGAGGTGTTCGGGATAAACCTGATCACTCTTTATCCCAGTTTTGGGTCCTTCGAAGGAGGTGTTCAGCACAACGAACCAGGCAATCGGACTATAAATCTTTATCACTCTCATTTAGCCATAGAAGTATACAATTTTAAATTTTGGCAAATCCCCTAGTATTCGAAAGGCAGAACTTGGGGCGCTATGTACGCCAAAATCGGACAAGGCCGACACCTCGCCCGAAGCAGAAAAAATCTTTAAGGATTTGAGACCTCTCGAACAGCGACCAGCTCTCGCTGCATCATGACAATCAGTTTTCGGCTTTCTCTACTGAGGTGCTCGTCCGGAAGAACCGGGACACAATCATAGTAGTTCTCCCAGTGCTACCTTAGCCGATATGGCGGAACGTAAGGTACCAAAACATGGGTGTCGGTGTCAAAACCGGCGGATCTCGGGTAGGGGGTCCCAAATTGTGCGTCTAGGTCGGATGGTAACAGGAGGCAGGGGACACGATGTTTTACCTAAGTTCGGGCCCTCTTGATGGAGGTAAAACCCTACGTCCTGCTTGATTAATATTGATGGTATGGGTAGTACAAGAGTAGATCTACCACGAGATCAAGGAGGCTAAACCCTAGAAGCTAGCCTATGGTATGATTGTTGGTCGTCCTACGGACTAAAACCCTTCGGTTTATATAGACACCGGAGAGGGCTAGGGTTACACAGAGTCGGTTACAATGGTAGGAGATCTACATATCCGTATCGCCAAGCTTGCCTTCCACGCCAAGGAGAGTCCCTTCCGTACATGGGACGAAGTCTTCAATCTTGTATCTTCATAGTCCATGAGTCCGGCCGAAGGTATAGTCCGGCTATCCGGACACCCCCTAATCCAGGACTCCCTCAGTAGCCCCTGAACCAGGCTTCAATGACGACGAGTCCGGCGCGCAGATTGTCTTCGGCATTGCAAGGCGGGTTCCTCCTCCAAGTACTTCATAGAAGATTTTGAACACAAAGCTAGTGTCCGGCTCTGCAAAATAAGTTTCCACATATTGCCATAGAGAGAATAATATTTACACAAATCTAATCTGCTGGCATATTCCGTAGCGTGACATCACACCACGGCCAAGTATTTATTCGAATCATTTTACTGTCCCACCTCAGCGCATTTAGCGAGGCGGTTTCCTTGGCACGTCTTGTCAAAGCAGAGATTGTGTCCCCTTATTCTGGGATTCTCATCAATACGGGCGTGGGTAACCCAACCGCGCCATTGATTACGGCGCTCGGGAGATAAGCGAGTTTTACCAGGCTGTTGGGGACGCATAGTCGCGTCCACCCATATAAGGGGATAAGGATCCACCTTTTCATCCACGCCTTCTTCCTCCTTTGCCTATCCATTTCCACGCACTCGAGCTCCAGCGCCCAAGTCCGCACACCCCACCTCAACCTTCTCCAGCCATGTCCGGAGCGGGAGGCAAGTGGATGGTCTCCTCCGTCACGGAGGGACACATCAAAAAACTGAGGAAGGCCGAATACTTGTCTAACGACATTACGCACCGGCTTCCCGAAGAGGGGCAGCTCATCCCCACCCCCGGGCCCCATGAGAGGGTGGTGTTCCTCCCCCATTTCCTCCGCGGACTGGGTTTCCCTCTCCACCCATTTGTCCAGGGCTCATGTTCTACTATGCCCTGGATTTCCACGAACTGGCCCCGAACTTTGTCCTCAATATCTCGGCGTTTATCGTCATGTGCGAGGCTTTCTTCTGCATCCGCCCCCATTTCGGCCTATGGCTCAAGACTTTCAATGTCAAGCGAAGGTGGTTCACGGCACCCAGGCGGAGTGCGGAGGCGCCATGGTGGGCAAGATGCCCAACGTCCTATGGCTCGAGGGCTCCTTCGTGGAGTCCCTAAAGGGGTGGCAATCGGGGTGGTTTTACATCACCGAGCCGCGCGACCCTGAATGGGTCGCAGCCCCCGAGTTCCGATCCAGACCCCCTATGCGGCTCACCTCCTGGAAAGAGATGGGCCTGTCGTGGGGTAAAGAAGGAGAGCTGACAGGACTCCAAACATGCGTGCAAACCCTGGTGGACAAGAAGCACAAACTTGTCAACGTAGTCCAGGTTATGCTCATCCGCCGGATCCTCCCATGTCAACAACGGGCTTTCAACCTGTGGGAGTTCGACCCGGCGCAGCACCGAACTCTGAGCAGGCTCTTCGACACGATGTGCGAAGATGCCTGGAAGGTGCTTTTCAAGGGCGCCGAGGCCCCCGCATCCGCTACTGAGGATCGCGGATTCAGCACGCACTGTCACGCTCGTGCGGTGAGCAGTTTTTACCTTTTATAGGGTATTAGTTTTTCATAGTTTGACTCCATGCGGGATCTAAGCTCCCTTACCTTTGACAGGATTGGCAGGAGACGTCCGGACAGATCAACTGTCCGGCTCCTTTGCCCGAAGGCCCAGCGGACGCTCGCTTAGCGAAGCTGCTGCACCCTATGTGGTGCCGGAGAAGAAGGCCAAGAAGAAGGCCACGGGGACTCGAAAGAGTGCCCGGCTCCTGGAGGTGTCGGTTTCATCATCCGATGACTCCAAGACGCACTCCTCCCATGAAGATGAGGAGGAGGAAGAAGAGACCTCTCCCCCTGCAGCGGGGGAAGGGAAGAAAAGGAAGGCCGCCCCAACTGGGGAGGCCGAAGGGTCCAAGAAGGGGAAAACCCTTCCTCCGGACTACTCCACCAACGCCGACGACGGCAAAGAGGAGTGGCCACTCAGGGCCAAGCCCCTGGCGAAATCGTAAGTATCTGGATACCAGAGTGATTCATAGTATTCCTCCATTGCACAGCTTTTCCTTACGACGAACATGTTTATGCAGTCCACCCAAAGACCGGCTCGACGTGTCGTCGAGCGGTTCCCTGGATTCGTCAGATGTGAATTAGCTTCCAACGGCTACCTCCCCCCACCCTACGGATGACGCCGAGGTGGCGTCCCAACAGGTTCCAAGCCAGGAGGAGGTGGTCCTGGAGGCGCCGCAAGGCGACCTCCCGGACTCCAGGCATAAAGGGGATAGAACCCCCAAGGGCTCCAAGTCCGGCCTTGAGCCGGACACCGCGCCGGAACCTTCAACGGTTCCGGACTCCGGTAGGCAGCCTCCTTCCAAGAGGAGCAAGCCTACCGAGCCGGCGACCTCCGTCCAACTGGGGGCACCGGACAAGTTGCTGGAGGTGCTTAACGGCGCCTCCATCGACGAGGAGCACCGCACTATTATGAGTGCGGTGATCCAGAAGGTTCAGTCCGCCAAGAGCGGACTGACTGAAGCCTGTGCCAGCCTTCTAACAGGCTTTGAGGTAACTGAAGAATATGTAAAAAATATTACCGCATAGACAGTAGCCCCTGATAGTCTGATCGGCGTTCGGAAAGAAAACCGAATAGAGGATCTAATAACATTCGCAGGAGTCTAACATAATCAAGTCAATGTGCGTATGCAGGCTTCGCTGCTGGCCTCCGCCACACTGACTGCGGAGGTGGATACGCTGAAGCAAAACCTCATGCGGTCCGAGAACGAGCTCAGCCATGCCAAGAGGCAACTCAAGGAGAAGGAAGGTAAGTAATACCTTGCGCAAGTATATAGAGAAGATGTGGTTGCAAAAAATGACAGGATCAACGTGCTGTTATAGGGGCCACGACCGAGGTGGCAACCCTGAAAGCGTTGTTCGAGGCCGAAAACAGACCGGCCGCGAAGCGCACAGAGAGAGGGAAGTAGGAGGCGCGGGTGGAGGAGGTGCAGAAAGAGCTCCAGGCTCTCGTGAAAAAACACGAGAGTTTGGAGCTTGACTCAAAGACGCAAGCGTCCGAGCTTGCGGCAGCCCTCGAAAGCACGAAGGCTGCCAAGGCCGAAGCCCAGAAAGCCCTCCAAGAAATTGAAGCGATGAAGAAGATAGCGGCGGGTAAGGCATTCATTATGCAAAGAAAGCACGTGAAAGTGAATTACTTGTTACTTACCCGAGTCCGGAGCTCTCTAGGAGCATTCGCAGATTTACCCCACGGTGCGTCTGATGCCGCTGCCTACTATCGAGCCGAGGAGGGGAGCTCGACGGAGAAGGTGTTCTGGTCTCAGTATGCTGAGGCCGGACACCTGGTGCCTTTGAGCGACCAGCTGAAGCAAATGGTCGAGCTCCACAAGGTGGCCGAACAGGCCATAAAGGGCCTCATAGATCGGCTTTGGCCTGGAGAGGCTCTTCCTGGGAGCTACTTCAGGCTGGTGAGGCGGCTGGTGGATGCCTGTCCATGGCTTGAAGTAATCAAGCGCTCCGTCTGCATCGAAGGTGCCCGTAGGGCGCTTGCCCGTGCTAAAGTGCACTGGGGCAAGATGGATGCAGAGAAGCTGGTGAAGGACGGGCCGCCTCTAGGCAAGGAGCATCGCGTCCCGGAAGCCTATTATGAGGGCGTCCTGAAGGGTGCCCGCCTTATAGCGGATGAATGCTCCAAAGATGTAATTTTTGAGTAAACTCGCATTTGTGATCCTGTATGCTGAAAACTTGTTCATATGCGCTAAGCAATGCTTTTGAATTTAAAATATTACCTTCTATGCGGCCGTTTATCAAATTTGAGAGATGGCGAGTCGTCGGCTTCTGCCCCCATGCCACGAGTGCTGGGGTGTTTGGGATAAACATGAGCGCTCTTTTTCCCATTCTTGGGTCCTTCGAGGGAGTCGCTCAACACAACGAACAAGGCAATCGGACTATAATGCTTGAACACTCTCACTTAGCCATAGAATTCTATAATTTTAAATTTCCGCGAAGCCCCTAGTGTTCGGAAGACCGAGTTCGGGGCGCTATCCACGCCTAGGCCGGACAAAGCCGACTCCTCGCTCTAAGCGGCATAAGTCTTTAGGGACTCAAAAACCTCTCGAACAGCGACCAGCTCTCACCTCATCATGACGGTCAGTTTTAACTTTCTCAACTGAGGTGCTTAGCCCAGCTCAACTGGGGCATAATCGCAGTAGTTCTCCTAGTGCTACCTTAGCCGATATAACGGAACGTAAGGTACCAAAACATAGGAGTCGGGCAAACCCAACTATTGACCCAAGACATGATTCGGAGCCGATGCATATAATGCTATAAGTTCGGGGTGCCGCACTTGTGAAAGTGTTCGGACTTCTCACACCGTATTGTGGGGTACTTAAGCCCCTGGCGTATTGGCCGTACCAAAGTGTACGGGTGCAACATGTCATTAATGAACATATATTCGTAAAAAAGAGTAATGCAATAATAGACGGAAGCTATGCATTGTTTATTTAAAAAAATCTGCGATCAAAGCAGAACGATACAAATAGTGCAATAGGCAAAAGATGGGACTATTTAACATGTCCTTTCCAGGGGCGAGCAGCGGAATGGTATGTGAAACAGGTATACTGCTCGTTATAGAGACCACCTTAGAGTTCCATAGTGCGGCGTAGCTTTCTGCTTCCCTAGTTGTATCGTTTGTGCGGCAATTGTACTGCCGGACAAGCCTTCTGAAAAATGGAGTCCTGAAAATAAGAGAAAATTAAGAAATCGGCAGCCCCTAGTGCGGTTTAAGCCGCATTTCGGGCGTGCCGTGATGGTGCCCCTCCCCCTGTGCCCATGGTATTTCCACAGCGTAGTTATGTACGTGCAACACTGGTTTCGCAAGTTCGCGAGGGCTGGGGTTGGGGCCGCATTGCTACGCTTGCTCGGAACGTGCCAGGCGGTCTTGTTGTAGGTTACTCCGGGCGCGCTTGACAGCGTCCAGATGTTTAATGGCCGGACTGGAGAATTGCCTTGAGAGGCTGCTTTGTACTTCCGCTGCGATAGCCGCCGTATGCTCCTCCGTTCGGAGAGAGCGTTCGGTGTTTCCATTGACCGTGATGACTCCTCGAGGTCCTGGCATCTTGAGCTTGAGGTATGCGTAGTGCGGCACCGCATTGAACTTGGAAAATGCGGTTCGCCCGAGCAGTGCGTGATAGCCACTACGGAACGGGACTATGTCAAAGATTAACTCCTCGCTTCGGAAATTATCCGGAGATCCGAAGACCACTTCAAGTGTAACTGAGCCTATACAGTTGGCCTCTACACCTGGTATGACGCCTTTAAAGGTCGTTTTAGTGGGTTTAATCCTCGAGGGATCGATGCCCATTTTCTGCACTGTATCCTGCTAAAGCAGGTTCAGGCTGCTGCCACCGTCCATAAGGACTCTAGTGAGCTGAAATCTGTCAATAATTGGGTCTAGAACCAATGCGGCGAATCCGCCATGACGGATGCTAGTGGGGTGGTCCCTTCAATCAAAAGTGATCGGGCAGGAAGACCATGGGTTGAACTTTGGGGCGACTGGCTCCATCGTGTATACGTCCCTTAGCGCACGCTTCCGCTCCCTCTTGGGGACGTGGGTTGCGTATATCATGTTCACCGTCCGCACTTGTGGGGGAAAACATTTCTGTCCACTGTTGTTCAGCGGCCGGGACTCCTCCTCGTCATCGCTATGCAGCCCCTTGTCTCTGCTTTCGGCATTTAACTTGCCTGCCTGCTTGAACACCCAACAATCCCTATTGGTGTGATTGGCTGGTTTTTCGGGGGTGCCATGTATCTGGCATGAGCGATCGAGTATTTGGTCCAAACTAGACGGGCCCTGAGTATTTCTTTTGAATGGCTTTTTCCGCTGACCGGGTTTAGAGCCTCTGAATCCGGCATTAACTGTCGTATCCTCAACATTGTCCCCGTTAATGCGGTGCTTTTTCTTGTTGCGATGCGACCTGCCACTGCTATCCTTGGTATCCGAATTACCAGGGCTCTTGGTCATGTTGTTGCTGCGAGCTAGCCAGCTGTCTTCTCCCGCGCAAAAGCGGGTCATAAGTGTCGTGAGGGCTGCCATAGATTTCGGCTTTTCCTGTCCTAGGTGTCATGCAAGCCACTCGTTGCGGATGTTATGCTTGAAGGCTGCTAGGGCCTCTGCGTTCAGACAGTCGACGATTTGATTTTTCTTGGTTAGAAACCGTGTCCAAAATTGTCTGGCCGATTCCTCTGGCTGCTGAATTATATGGCTTAGGTTATCGGCGTCTGGTGGTCGCACAGAAGTGCCCTGGAAATTGTCGAGGAATGAGGCTTCCAGGTCCTCCCAACAACCAATTGATTCTGCTGGCAAGCTGTTAAGCCAATGCCGAGCTAGTCCTTTAAGCTTGAGTGGGAGGTATTTGATGGCGTGTAGGTCATCACCGCGGGCCATGTGGATATGAAGGAGATAGTCCTTGATCCATACCGCAGGATCTGTTGTGCCATCGTATGATTCGATGTTCACGAGTTTGAAACCCTCGGGGATTTGATGATCCATTACTTCATCTGTGAAGCATAGTGGGTGTGCGGCGCCTCTGTATTGGGCTATATCACGACGCAGCTCAAACGAGCTTTGTCTACTGTGTTCGGCCCGGCCGGATTTACTGTATCCGGCGTGACGAGTACCGTCTCGTGCTGTGGGGCGCCCACGCGATCCGTAGATCGATCTTGTTTGCCTTGTCTTCCAATATATCTCGCAGGTCTGGCGCGTTTTCCCGTTCCTTGGTATTTTTTAAGCGGCGCCGGGGTGCGGCTTGAGTGGAGGGCCGAGAGGCCTCTTTGTCACGGCCACGGGGTGGCCGGTCGGCCGCATCATGCGCTGGTGATGTAGGTTTAGGTGCTTCCTCCTCTAATTGGGGTAGCAACCTGTGCTTTGGGTAGCTCTTGGAGGGGCGTTTGAGTTCATACTCTTTGGCCGCAAGGACTTCAGTCCATCTGTCGGCTAGCAAATCTTGATCAGCTCTAAGTTGTTGCTGTTTTTTCTTGAGGCTGCTCGCCGTGGCCATAAGCCTGCGTTTGAAACATTCTTGTTCGACGGAATCCTCCGGCACGACAAATTCGTCGTCGTCGAGGCTTGCCTCGTCTTCGGAGGGAGGCATATAATTATCGTCCTCGACCTCTCTATCTGCCGCTCTCTCATGAGGGCTGGCTTCTCCATCCTCCTGTGCGGAATCTTGCTGGAGGTGGCTGTCTTCGGCACTGTCTGGGGTGTTATTATCTCCCGTGCCGGAATCACCGTTTTTGCTTTGGCGAGATTTAGAGCGGCGCCGCTGACGCCGGCGCTTAGGCTGCTTCTTGGAGGGGTCATCCTCCGCTGTTCCATCGCCATTGCCTTCTTTTGGGGTGTCCACCATGTATATATCATACGACGAGGTGGCTTTCCAGTGCCCTATAGGCACTCGTTCTTGATCGTCTCCTGCATCGGCGTCCATACCGTCGATGTCTTCAGAGTCGAAGTCGAGCATGTTGGTTAAATCATCGACAGTGGATACGAAGTGGGTGGTGGGTGGGCTTTGAATTTCTTCATCATCCGCATCCCAACCTTGCTGACCATAGTCCAGCCAGGGCTCTCCTGATAAAGAGAGAGACTTTAGTGAATTCAGAATATCGCCGAAGGGCGAGTGCTGAAAGATGTCCGCGGCGGTGAACTCCATGATCGGCGCCCAATCGGGTTTGATCGGTAGGGGCGCGGAGGGCTCGGAGTCAGGAGAGGAGTCCGGCTCCTTGGAGTCACGGGCTTCGCAGAGAATAGGGCTGGTGTTTGGCTCGATCGCCGTAGAGATTGCAGCCCCCGAGGCGGTGTCCAACCACCCATCCTCGATTGGCGCAGTTGTCTCTGAATTAAGAGTCGGAGCTGATGCGGGTGCGGCCTCCAGGGCACTGTTCGGCGGCAGAGCTAGATCATGCCCATCGTGACAGTGCGGCGCTCTCGGCTGTGGCTCTAATCCGTCGAAGATCAAGTCTCCGCGGAGGTCGGCCGTGTAGCTCAAACTTCCAAATCTGACCTGATGGCCAGGGGCGTAGCTTTCGATCTGCTCCAGATGACCAAGCGAATTGGCCCGCAGTGCAAAGCCGCCGAATATGAAGATCTATTCGGGGAGAAAAGTCTCACCCTGGATCGCATCGCTGTTGATGATCGGAGAAGCCATCGGGCCTAAAAGTGACGACACAGAGGAACTCTCAATGAAAGCACCAATGTCGGTGTCAAAACCGGAGGATCTCAGGTAGGGGGTCACGAACTGTGCGTCTAGGTCGGATGGTAACAGGAGGCAGGGGACACGATGTTTTACCCAGGTTCGGGCCCTCTTGATGGAGGTAAAACCCTACGTCCTGCTTGATTAATATTGATGGTATGGGTAGTACAAGAGTAGATCTACCACGAGATCAAGGAGGCTAAACCCTAGAAGCTAGCCTATGGTATGATTGTTGGTCGTCCTACGGACTAAAACCCTTTGGTTTATATAGACACCGGAGAGGGCTAGGGTTACACAGAGTCGGTTACAATGGTAGGAGATCTACACATCCGTATC